>NC_045748.1:4423733-4425761 GCF_008692095.1 Etheostoma spectabile | reverse complement strand
TGTATGGCAGCCTTGGCCACAGTGTATGAATGTGTGTGAATGGTTCCTGTACTCCTGTTCCTGTAATAGGAATGTAACGATTATCGGTGACCACCACGATAACAATTACCGTTTTCATTAACAATCCCATTATTGTCACGTTGGATTAGTTTCTTGAAGTTGTAATCATGGCGGAAGGAGGAGACGACAGCGCTCAGGACATTTATCAGCCCTTTAAGAGGACTAAGTCGGAAGCATGGGCATATTGTGGTTATTATAAGAATCCCGAAGGGCAGTTGGTTGAAAATAGTTATCCTGTCTGCAAAACATGCAGGACAAAAACTGCCAAGAAAGGCATTGAACACACTTTTAAAAATATCGTGATAATACCCAAAACCGCAATCATTCTGGTTACTATAGCCGTGAGGTTACATTTTCATACCATAGGAATGTGCCTCTATAAATAAAGGAGATTTACATTCATAGCTGCCAGCTAGCCAAGAGTAGTCTTGCTTACATTTGCTTGGTACTACAAGCCTTTTCTGGAGTGCTGCATGTGGTCGGTCACCGGGGCAAAGCTAACGTTAGCTGTCGGTGGTCAGATCCTCCTAGCCAGAGGCTGGCTGCTTGTTTTACCACAATGGATTGATATCTATTTCTACACACGTTAAATACAAAACAAACGTACCATGGGGTTTAGAAGATTTGTGGTTGTTTAAAGGCACATTTGTAAGTGATGAAGGTATCGTACTTATTTCAGTTTTCAGTGAGTAAAATGCAACCTAAACTCCACTTAGCATCTGTTTGACTACATCCAGCTTCCTTTATCGAAAGGCCCCTTTATTTGCCATGGTAACACATGTTTATTCAAAGTGTATGAGTCATTTTAAATGTTTAAAGTTAATTATACATCTTACAGTAAGACACAGAGTAAATGGCATCGAATTACATACACAGAATAAAAACATGGTAGATGTTTGCGATGGCTGCTACTCTGTAAATGTCACATTTTATCTCTGGATCTTCACCAGCTCTGGTTCCAAAGCACATTTGAGGTAAGAATCAGGCTATGCAGTTGAATATCCATACCCCTCAATTATACAGTGTCATACCTAAAATGTTGATCACAAAAATTAAGATCTTGGGAAATTACATTACATGACTGAATGATGAATCACATCATAATTGAAAGCCTTCATATGTGTAGGCTTGGAACATTTCTGTCTTCAGATGCTCCTTGGTATCAAACACGCTGGTGCAGACAGCAATTCACACCAATTACACCTACTCTGTACTTCCAGGGAAGAGTACTCAGAGTAGCAAGCACCTGCACTTTCAGAATCCGATCATCTGAAGAGAGAGATTGCAGCTGTCGTCTTTTGATTATAAGAAGCTTTTAGGCTACATTCCTTATACAAATTCACTTACGCTCTCACGTGACACACTCACACGTACTTCTCTTCCTCCTCAGTCAGTGACCAGTAGCCGCCGCGGCACTTTTTATTGATGACACATTAAGCGCCGACAACCTCATCTCTGCAACACTGCGGGGAGCTTCACCTCCATTGCGTCATACTTGTTTACATCAGGAGTTTTCTGCCTTGTGGTAATCATCGACTCTGGCTTCTAGGTTGCAAAGCTGATCATTCAGAAACAACATTGACATGTGGTAAAAAATGACTTCATACTATGATGTAACAGCTATATCACCTGTCTCTATGCACAGTGTATTAAGTATATACTGTGTAAAACGAAGCATCATGAGTGATGCCCAGAGGAGACGCCAAAGCTCTATCCAATTTTCCAAGCGAGTGTTTCTCAGGAGAAGGGGGAGTGAGACTCAGCATGCTCTCATCCTCGCTCTTCTTTACACTCTCAGGTAGCTGGCATAGAACGTGTGTGTGTGTGTGTGTGTGTGTGTGTGTGTGTGTGCGCTCTAGTATGCATGCCTGTGTGGCTCACCCACACAACAGTAAATGCTGTTATCCTTGGGGGTCCAGCTGCACAAGGATTACACTGCCATCCCACTCTGGTTTTAAAACACAAACA
>NC_045748.1:4414783-4423723 GCF_008692095.1 Etheostoma spectabile | reverse complement strand
CACACACACACACACACACACACACAACAATCATGAGCACAATAACACACAGAGACATACTTTCCAAAGCATACTGGCAGAAGACACACTCTTACGTACACACACGTACGCGCACACCAGCTTGGCTTTGCTACGGCTCCGCTTTTCAATTTTCAGCTCAATTACATTCCACTGTTACCTATTCTAAACCAAGATCCCTCTTTTCCCTCAGGACACACATACACACACTTATTTAACGGTACTGCATCCCGCTTAAGCCCCAGATTGTGTGGCCTCGTCAACTTTCACTAAAAGTGAGAATCATTCGATACTTTGGAGACTCTGAAGAACTTTTTTTCTGTTTACTCTCTGTGGAAAAGAGGATGTTGAGATTTAAAAAGGATAGGTTGGATGAACTTTCACTGTTGCTACATTTAGAATAAATCTTGAAGAACAAGTGTTCGGTTAATACTATAAATAATAATAAGAAAGGTAGAGAATGCACTGACCCCCACGTTTATATCGCCACAGAAAATGTTCAAAGTCCCTCCTTACTTTCTTGAAAGCTAAACAGTGAACCAAGAGCGCCCCTTCAAGGCCAGGAGTAAAACCTACTGATGTTCCAGGAAAAGGAGGATGGATCATAACCCAATATAATTCAAAAATAAAGGACCCGTTTTATGTTTACAAACCACAACTGTAAAGAAGAAAGCTCATATGGCACATAATTAGTATAAAAATAAATAAATCTCAAAATGAAAAATGTGTTTTCAATCTAAGCATCTGTCATTAAAACAAAGCCAGAAGTGAAGCAGCGTTTTTTTATTTAAGTCTGCTTTTAATCAAATTATCATAATGGACTAAATGCAGCTGCTGCCTCTGCATGGCAACACAAGTGCATGGTGTCAGTAAAGTTGGCAACATTTACAATTATTAGAATATTCCTCAACTATTCTGTTTCAAAAGTCTGTTTCAACACAGTTCAACACTAATTTGCTTTTATTTTAAATTAATCTCAGGCTACCATTAAAAAAAAGACTACTTGGTCCAAATGTGCTCACACACACACACACACACACACACGCACACACACACACATCTCTCTATCTCTCTCTCTGTCTCTCTGTCTCTCTCTCTCTCTCTCTTCCCCCCCATCCTAATAGCATTGGAGGCAAGCGTACAAAGAGAACAAACACCCATGTAATGTGGCGGTTCCCTCTCATTGACACTGGGCACTGGAATGCAACACGGGGGGGCAAGGGGTGTATGTGTGTGTGTGTGTGTGTGTGTGTGTATGTGTGTGTGTGTGTGTGTGTGTGTGTGTGTACCACCCCGTCAGATTAACCTAATGATTAGCATTACTGAGAACTGACAGCAAGAGGAAGGAACAATGGGTGTCATTTATCCTCTTTTTTTTTCTCTCTTGCCCACTCACTTTCTTTTTTAGCTCTGTTCTTTGCTTTTAATCTCTGACCTACCCCCCCCCCCCCCCCCCCCACACACACACACACACACACACACACACACGCACACACACATGACTCCCTCACTAGTTGCCTGCCTCCGCCTCTCACTTAATGTTTTTATTTCCATTTAGAGGAGAGTTTGCTCTTTAAGAATAGATATTTCCTGAAGATAAAGAAGATGTTCTATTACTGGAATATGTTGACGCACACACACTTACAATCACACATGATTCTGCAATCCAATACTATTAATTTCAGGTTGGCTGATAAAATAAAATGACAGGTTGCAATCTCGAAGTCCTGTAATATAGTTGAGGCGCTGTGTGCCAAAAAAGTAGTTTGTAATCAACTAATGATAGGTTGTGAGGATTGAGGTTGGTTGTTCTTATGATTTGAACTCACCACAGAAAAAAAGGAGATGGGGAGGAAGTGTGAGAGATAGAGAGGGGAAGCAGTGAAAAAGTATGATTAGGGAGACAAAAGTAAGCAGAAAAGGGACGGAAAGTGGACACATGAAGAGATTGAAGGTAGGCTTGGGCGTGTGGTAAAACCTTCCAACTGGCCGTTGCCTTTAGTGACCCGGACATTCAGCTAAGGGAAGTGTTCGAGCAGCGAGTTCTCTACGTTACACCATGTTCACAATCTCGCTTAGATTTTTTAAATAAAGTAAACTCACAGTGGAAGAAAGGACATTGGTCAAGTCAAGAATGGAAATTATAAATCAGTAAAATACAAGTGTTTGCCTTCTGAATTTGAGTTTCTCTTTTTTTGCCAAACTAAGCCTAGCCCTATTATGCCTTTTTAACTCACTTTTAAACACACTTCAGTCAAACAGAAACACAATTAAATTTACAAATACCATCTCGGTTAGTCATTCCACTGTTCCTACAGTGATTCCAACTCTGTTTTGGTCCAAACACAGCCTTTATTCAGAGGTATGTGAAAATATACTCTGGCTCTACACGCGGTGTCTTTTTCTGCCCACTGATCAGTGGCTTTCACGGACCATTGAAATATCCTCAATAAAATTACAAAAATCCCCAAAAAACAACCGGCGATTTACCCAGCCAATCGCTGATATATTCATCAAATCACCCGACCCTAATTGAAGGCATGAGAAGACCCACGCGGTACTCTCCCCTGCCTCCGGCCTTTCTCTCTGACTGTGAAACTACTGATCTTCACGTGATGTACCCTGTCTTTGGTGCTGCTAACAGGGATTTTTGAACCAGGTGCTGGCATCTAATGATGAGGTCCAGCTACATTCTACAGCCTCTGTAAAACTGTTTACATAGTAAAACTGAAAAGGTCTTACCATTTCTAATCAAAAGTAATCAACTGAATGCAATACATGGATCTAAATCAATGTATTTTTATCATGTATAGAAGCAGACAGAGACTGGAAAAAAACTACATCTCAGGATCACAAGATGATTCTAAGGTAGAAAAGAAGTTAAAATTGCATAATTCAGCTACACACATTATGTTAAAGCGCCCATATTCTGCTCATTTTCAGGTCCATTATTGTGTTTTGAGGTTGTACCAGAATAGGTTCACATGGTTTCATTTTCAAAAAAACACCATATTTACCTAGCATGCTACGGCTAGCCACCTCACCTCGGCTAGTGACGTAGATTTTGAACAGCACAATGTTATAAGATATATTCAATGTACTATATTCAACTGCTTGGCTGTGTAGCAATATATGGGTGATTGTCACACTCTGCACTCATAAAAGCTTATGCAAGCATTTCACAGAATGTTCTTTTTGTTGAAACATGTATCTCACGTTCTCTTATTGAAACATGTATCTCACACACACACACACACACACACACACACACACTATGCTGTTTGTATCAACCTATAACCCAACCACATGATGATTACACACTCACACACTATTATTGTTTGTATCAACCTATAAATAAAGGAGCAAGGAACTGCCTCGGCGCGACTCTCTTTTGGGTGTTCAGCCTAGCAGGTTGCCCTTTGTACAAAGTAGCTTGGTTGTCCCGTGTCATCTCTTTAGCCATCTTAAAAGTGAAGAGAGAATTCTCTTCACACACACCCAGAGACTGAAGATGGGACGCAAACCCTAAACCAAAACACCAGAGACACATAATAACACCCCAAATCACAGATAAAATATATGGTGCTTATTTTTTGCAAAATACAGTAAATGGTGGTTGAACTGCCAACCTGCGACATGGAGCCTCGTGTATGATTTACTTTAAAGGGTGATGAGCAAGATAAGGACAACTGTCTTAGGGATTTAATAAAGTTGACGTCATGGTATTATAAATCTTTTAGGAAATAAGTAAAAAAGCAAAAAAACATGTTATATTACCAACGAGTTGGCTGAAGTCAGAGAGAAATAAAAGAAGGGGAAAACCATCTCAAAACTGAAGCATCACTTTGTGTTTGCTTCTCTTGGCTGTTGAATCCAAAAAGGACTCAGAGGAATGAGGATAGGTGTGATAAGAGCGTCCCGGTGTGGTTCGGCATGTACCAAAATGCTGCAGAGGGAATGAGATCACTGTTCCTTCATTCAACTATGCAGACTGACTCCCACTTGCTTTATTACCTCATAGCTCTGTCCGTTGCCCGTTTTTGCCTCCAGGATTGGAAAGTTAGGGACATTTTCTCTCAAGGACGAGGGAATTGGATTTTTTTTTATCGGCTTTGGAATCTTCACAGAAGGACGTGTTACAACATATTCAATGGGAGGGGCGTCCTTTATTCTTCACGCTGTCATTTCCTTGCTGTCAAGCTTGCCCTTTGTTGACAAGCAGTAAATCCCATCTGCGATGCACAGTGAACAGGTCACTCCACTCTAAGCTGAGTGGAATTTAACAACTGTCGAGGGAAAAGTTCACATTCTAATTTCCAATCCAATGTCACAGTGATATTCTTTCTTGTACATGACGTCAATTATTTTCTTAGTTATTGGTACATAGAAGCATATGTGCACTCAACACAATCCTTAAGGTGCAAGAAGCAAAACCTTCCAAATACACACTTACTGTGGTTGTTAGTTTTTTTAGAACAGAGTTCTTGAAATTGTTAGATTAGACAGCAGAATCTTTTACAGTTACACATAATAATAATATCACCATGGAGACTGTCCTCCCAAAAAGAACGGAAGCATCCGTCATTTCGATTAGACCCATGACAACACATTTATGTTCAAGTAGTATATATCCACTGCGTTCCATCGGCTAGCCGTCACCTTCTGCTTTCGTTGTGTTGTAATGTTAAACTCCAGTGGATATATGAGGACTATGGTTAACTGGTCCTCAGATCTCTCTAGGGTAAATCCAGACAGGTAGCTAGACTATCTGTACAGTGTCCTTCCCATGGCTATTTTGCAGCGGCACCGTGTCTCTGCCTGGTGCTTAGACCCATGACAATTGTGGTTGGTTTAAAGAAATGTCAATAAACCAGAGCATGTTTTTATCCCATCCCAGAATGCTGTGTGAACTAGCCAGACCCATGGCAAAGCGAGACTAATGTTCAAGTGACAAAGCCCTCTAGGGGCTGTAATTATGATGGGATCAAAGAAGGCAGTGAGGGGACGTTGTTCTAAAGGGGAGGTCGGGGTGGACGGATGGGTCACCAACAAACTTGACCACGGGAGACCCCTGTTCAATTCCTGTTGCATACCAAGAGTTAACCATGACGGAGTGTAGATTTTTGTCACCACCATGCTGTGAATCACAGCTGAGCTGACAACAGTGCATGCTCTCTGTCACCAGTGAGGTGTGTGTGTGGGGGGGTGGGCTGCTCTGCTAAAAATGACTGAATCTGTCAGTGAAAATGGGGATTTGGTATAATCAGTTCACACAAACATTAGTTTGTACATTTACACCTCTAATTTGTATCAGCTTTGAGTAGGCTAAGACAACTGGTGTATTCCTGCTATTTCTTAGGGCGTGGTCATTAGTTGATCAATTATAACATGCTGAATGACTACCTCACCCTATCTAAAAAAAAATGCCTGTTTGACCGATGTAGTACTCTTTTAACCGGGTAAAAGCTTCAGCTACCCCTGCAGATCCAGGTTTAGTCTGTCCAAATGAACCAGCATGCCAAATTTAAAATGAATTTGAATTGGTACTCAGCCCCAATGTCTCAAAGCCCCCAACACAGATATACTGTAAGTAATTGCCACACATTGGCTGACTAACTAACTGTCAACAGCTCTGGTGTTAGCCATTTCTTGTGGATACTGCTGAAGTGGGAGTTACTTTTTCAGTTCAACTCTTACGTTCTGATGTGGCAGAGAGTTGAGAAAGATGTTATTCTAACAGCCCATTAAAATAGCATTACATTATTACCAAGCATAACTGTCAGAATAACCCCAAGGTGTACAGAATTGCACAAAATACTGTTTGTCTTTTTGATGTTTAGTTTTGTTGGTACTGTATGTGTGCTCAACCCTGCTCTTTTGTTGTGTGTGTGTGTGTGTGTGTGTGTGTGTGTGTGTGTGTGTGTGTTTGCCCTCTCTCCACAGTATCAGTAGATATATGTATCTGAAGGTTTCAGACGGTGTGCAGAACGAGCCTTTGTGCCTCCCCAGAAATGTGACACCTTTCATAACTCCGTAAAGAGAACACGGAGTATGTAAAAAGACAGCACAGAGGGCTGCTGCACAAAGCAGCAGGCTGAATTCACAATAATGGCCTCAAGCTTTACAGGGCAGACACTTTTGATGTCTCCCTGTCTTCCTGTCTGTCTGTCTGTCTGTCTGTCTAGCTTTGGATCTGACAGCTCAATTTAAAGGACTCAGCTGTTTTGATTCAGACGCCGAGGATTCGGGTGGTACCTGCCTGCCTCATCGCTCTCTGTGAGTGATGGCATTTAGCTGTGCATGTGGCAGGCTCTGACACCTCTGATTGGTCAGTCCCAGCTTGTCACTCACTTCACCATCATGGACACCGCAGCTAAGAGGCAATTGTCGCGGCAGGGACAGAGCCTCAGGCTATTATTGCCAAGGTGACAGAGCTTTACCTCTTATAGTGAGACTAGAGACTTACACTTCAGCAGCTTTAACACACTCAAATTTCAATTTTGCACAGTAAAACGCTGCTTAGTAGTAGTGACTGGAGTTTCTGGGATGAAATGGCAATTTCTAGTTACGTTACTGTGAGAGCATTATGTCGACCTCAGTAGCTTACGTCCTTATTCTTCCCCTTCGACTACATCTTTCTCCAAGTGTCTTGTCTAACATCAGTGTGATGTACTGTACTTGTACTTTACACTCACTTTGTTTCAATAGTAAAGTGTGGCTAATGTTTTGAACAAGGTTAGGGCCGCTCAAATCAAATTGTTAATGGTGGTGACGATTTTGGCTCCTAACATATTACAGAAATAGAGTTATTGCAAAAAACCTTTCTGTGGCATGTTATGTTTTGCAAGTAAACTCTTATTTTGTCAAGTGTTCTATATGGAAGAAAAACAATTCAAACGGGAAAAGTGTTACGAGTTCAAGGTGTTTTCACTGGTGATTGTTTAACGGTTACACTTTTCTTTTTTTTTTTCAATAATTGCAACATCTTTCCAAAAGTCAATGAGTAATTTTGTTAAATAATTGTGATTTCATTATTAGATTCATTTTTTTCCCCCATTATCAAGCAGTTCTACTTGAGATGGTACTGAGGCAGAAAGAAGAATCCACAGAGACTTTGTGTTTTTTTCTGCCAAGTACAATAAAGGGCAATGTAGAAAGTGTTGAGGGTTTGACCCCCAGCTGACACAAAAAGAGATCGTCAGATTTGCCGGAGATTTTGCAAGGATAAAGAGCAGAGGGAAATAATTGGTGTGCCCTCCATCTTCCACTTGGAATAGTGAAAGATGATGACTATTTATGCGTTGAGTGTCATCCTGTGTTACTTACAGCGTGACACAGGGCAAGACTCCATCCTCTGTCAGCCAAAGTGGTCGACCTGCTGCAGTGCCCCCTGACAAAGGCAATTATGCCTCAAGGCCCAAACACCACTGGATTCCTAAAGGTACAGTCGGTTATGTATCTGAATAACAGAAATCTCAAACCTCTCAGATGGTTGTTGTTTGCTTTTGTTTGTCCTCATGATGGCTGATACCAGATCTGTTTTTGTTGCCATAATAATAAAATAAAACAGTAAAAGGAATTGAAACAAAGTGTGGAGAAAGGTCCCAGGCATGTGAGGCTACAGCTTGGAAAATTCAATTCCCCTTTCTACCTAAGAAGATTATTTTTAAATGAATGAATCACTCATACAGTAAGTGGCACTGTGCTGTTTCTCAACTTTCCTGGCAATCTTCACTGCGCAGTCAAGACAAATAATAATGAAATATGGTAAGAGTGAAGTAGCATGAAAGGAATGCCTGGCCTCGCTTAAGCTTCTGGATTCAATGCTACCAGTTTATGCAGAGGTCTGGGGCAAGTTAAGCAAGTTTAAAATAAGAAGGAGACTGTACAGTAAACACATTTATTTCCTTTTTTCTGAAGGAGTTTTGCCTTTTTGGTGTGGTTTTTGTTTTCCCCTATTAATATATGGAGCCCTTCCCCACCGGCTTTAGAATGTGAAACAGAAATTAATGAAAATAGTTGAAAATGGCATGGATTGAGAGGTAGAGAGAGACACATGTGGACAAATAATTTGCTCTCAAGCAAGGAGATAATGGCTGCCATTCAGATTCCCATGCCACAGTTTGATCTTCGCAGCTGTTATTTGACTCAGTTTTAAACAATGAACAGTTTTCAACAATCATGCCTAAAGAAGTCTTTTATTGTGGAAAACGTTCCATTTCACAGTTGTGTTATCACGTCAAAATTCCGACTTATACACGCACCGTGAATCTAGGAGTCTGTGTTCTTGAAAACCTATTTGGTCATCTGATCACATCCTCGCATCAGATGAGAAAGAAAGCAGTTGAAAAATCAAAACAAGTGCTCGAGGTGAGATCTGGTTTAGAGGTGTGAAGCCACTTATTTTTTTTTTATTTCCTGTGAAACAGGAGCTGTTATTATTCCCCGAGCTTTGAGAAGGATTTGTTATGTCAGGTGGCTAAGTGACCATGAGAGGTAGCGAGAGACAGGCCGGGGGGGGGGGTTGATCTCAGTGTCCACATATAATGGCCGTCAATGCAAACCTTTCAACAACTCCTTCCCTTCATACCTCCCTGCAGTCCTTTTCGATGCATCTTCCCTGTTTATTACAGCTCCTATCTTATTTTGGAAGATTCTGCCATCGTTTCTGTTGGTTATGATAACGTTGTTTTGAACAGATAATGTATGTATTTTACTGTAGACCCTTATTTTTCGCCATACACAGCTCCATTTCTTTTCCTTTGTGTGTCTCTCTGTCTCTCTCTCACTGATCAACTCCTGATGCTTTCATAAGGTATTCATCCTCCTTTCATTCATTCATCTCTCACACACGGCTGTTTCCAATTGGCCCAGAGACATTCCTGAAATGCCAGAGCATCAATGTTTTGTGTGTGTGCGTGT
>NC_045748.1:4383772-4414773 GCF_008692095.1 Etheostoma spectabile | reverse complement strand
GTGCGTGTGTGTGTGCGTGTGCGTGTGCGTGTTGAAGACCAGAGCATGGATGGGAGGGTGAGAGGAAGATAGGTAGTGAAGAAAAGTAGAAAAAGGACCAGAAAAGAACATATGAGTTTCAATTTGGATGCCCTTAGTCAGTAAGTTAATGGCAGCAATTGTGCAAACACGACTGGGAGTTCTTCATAATCAAATAGCATTGCAATAAAGGGCACACCCACTCCCAAACACACGCAGAGGGCACACAGTTTATGTCTCTGAGACAGACCTAGACATCGAAAAGTTTTCAAAGATACCCCAGCTGAATGTTAGGCAAATGTATCTATAATGATGTGCAATCAAAGCTAAGCTACTACAACGGAAACAAGGCTGTATGCCAATGGGTTAAATGCCCTCTTCAGATATAGTCATCATAACTTTGTACTCAGATATACACATACTTCTAATGAGATGTACAAGTGCACATACTGTGCAGGCAAATGTATGCAGTTTCAAATCAATTACATTAAATTACAGCACGCGTGCACACACACACACACTAATCTCACACAGTTACACACACATGTTCGCTTATGCTTCGGGATAGCTTCAGAGCGCTGGGTAAAAATATTATACCACAATTACATTACCGTTAGCCACGGCAGCTGGTCTGGACAAAAAGGCACCACAGCGTCTCCGTCTCTGTCTCTCTTTGACTTTGTCCTACAGTTTTATTTACATTCCTCCCATGACACATGACTAAGGTAATCTAAAATGCAGTGAGCCCGACATTGGCAGGCCGAGTCAAGCAGAGACCAAAGCCACCTGCCATTCAGTGCGGCGAAGACTCCGAGAGGATCCAGATCTTCCCAGTCGGATTTCTAATATGAAAATCGTGATTTCTAAACCAAATGAGATGCGCATGATTGACAGACCAATAAATGGATGTATTTGTTTACCAGCGTCAGTCCCCTTGGTTTGTTATTCTGACACTCAACTGCATTCAGCAAAGTTTGTGTTTTGTCAAATTGATTGTATAAAAGTAAAACTAAATGACAGCATGAATAGGGTTTCAGACCCAGGAAGGTTTTAGTTATTTAGTGTTTTTATCAAGGCCAACAAGGCCCAAGACTGCTTGAACATCATCAGTCGAACATTTTGTATTAAAAAAAAATAAAGTGAATGAAAAGAGAAATTGGAAGAAAAGGCATTCCTCCGTGTTGTCATAGCAAGAGAATCAACTACCAACACATGCACAAGCACTGAAAGACATGAATGTCTGCACACACATAGGGACGCATACAGACAAACACACACAAAGCAACAGGGAGGCTACTAACACAACCAAATAGCAATTACTACAGCGTTTGCGTCCTAGCAACTGGGCCACTGGATGTCATTGTCCCTGATCACATTTCTGTGTGTGTGTGTGTGTGTGTGTGTGTGTGTGTGTGTGTGTGTGTGTGTGTGTGTGTGTGTGTGTGTGTGTGTGTGTGTGTGTGTGTGTGTGTGTGCCCATGCTCGCTTTCCTGTGACAAAAGGTCCTCTTTTGCAAGACCCAGAATTTTTGTGTGACAGGTTTAGAATAGTGAGACTGAAGAAAAGAAAGTATGGCTTATAGGGAGAGTATAGAGTGAAGAGTGAAAGAATTACAATATCAATTTATACACAGCAAAGCACAGACTAACTACATCATATTTACTGTATATTGAGAAAATTTAGTAAAACAGTATATAAAAATTCAAGTTTTGTTATATATACATATATACTGTATACATGCGTATATATTACAAAACTTGATGCATGTTATATATGATATATAACAGAACTTTTTTTTTTCTTAAAAATGTGTTTTAGTCAATTGTCTCTTCCTGTAGAATAGAAAATATGTGCACATATATACAAACATCCAAGCTATTGGCTCCCATCATATGAAACCCATAAATCTGCCTATTTACAATCTAAGTGTCTTCCTTTCCCCCTCCACCTCCTGATCTAGTGGTTGGTGGAGGCGAACACTCCTCTAAAACTCCACTGTGATCCACCAGCGACTTAATGCTTTCCAAACCAATTAAAATCTTGAGCATTGGGGGCGCCTGGACAGCTCACCTGGTAGAGCGTGCGCCCAATTTACAAAAGCTAAGTCCTTGTCACAGCGTCCTGCAGGTTTGACTCCAACCAGTGTCATGTGTTCATGACAGTGTCATATCATATCATATCACCCTTATGTAGATACCTTCAAGTAAAGTGTTATAAAAATCAACTTAAAAACTAAAAAAAACAACTTGCATTTGCTTCACTCAGAAAAAAAACGATTTCCCAAAAAGAATTTTAACTGCCATTTCACTGTGATGTAAAGAGTGAAGGAACACCGAATAGCATGACATTTGAAATAAATAAAAAAATGGAATTTTTATGTGGTACCAGGAACTTAAATGAGATAGACTTAATAAAATGTCTGCTTTAAAGCCGGGTGACAAACGCCGGCTTGTCTGGATTTATTTGGTTTGGTTTGGTTTTACATATAATTGTAAGAGATTTAGGAGAGTCTCTGAGCTAAGACCATTCAAAATAAAAAAATAAAACACACTACATAACAAACTACCCAGGCATGCCCTCATGTGCACACATGCAGGTGTGTGTTTCATGAGGTTAACAAAGAGCATCTTTAAAATCACATCCAGTGTTTAGCAATTCAAACCAGATGATGAAAGCGCACTAATTCAAATAACATTTTATTCATGAGCGGTGTCCTGTATGATTCGGACCGGGCGCTTCACCAATAAACAAACACCATGCACATTGTCATTTTAATTAGAATTATTGTTGTGGTTTATTTAATATTCATATGCGTCTTTGTTCTCTGTTTTGTCTACAGGTGCATCATCTCTTGCTCTATCTTCTCCTTCCTGTGTCAGCCTGTATTTTCATTATATGCATTAGCTTTTAATGTTTTATTGTTATTAAAGCAACTGAGCGGCAGCTTTTTGGGCAAGTGCCCGCGGACGTGTGGTGTGTCCAAAGGTTTTTTCAAGCACGCATTAGTGAAATCCCATGAAAGAATGCTGTCTTGTCTCATCTGCTCTCCATTTCTTTTCTCCTTTTTTTTTAAATGTTTTTCTTTCCTACTTTGGTTATTTTCTTTTTTCCTCGCCATCCTGTCCTTATTTCCCTCCTTCTATTTTCTCGTCTTTGCTATTTTGACCCTCTTTCCTCTGGCATGTCATACATTGTCACTGAACCAACAACTTTTGTGACTGTAAACTATTGTCGGAATCGTTCATTTATTTTGTTTCATCATTTAGTTCATTTAGGTTCAAAGCAGTGCAGAAGTGCCATACGTTACACTTTATCTAATGGCAGCTAAATGCTGGCTCAGAAAATCCCAACTACATTGAAGCAAACTAAAAAAGAAAGAAAAGAAAAACCTCATCTCTAGAGATACAGTTAAAAGTTTAAGGTTATAACTGACCAAATTTCCACTTACGATCCAGAACTTGTAAACTAAAATCACAAATTGAGCAAAGTTTTAGTAAGTTGTATCAGCATCAGTCCACTTTTTGATGCGTCCTTGCTTCTGTCTGTTATGCTTGGCTTCTAAACGGTGATAAACAGCTGGCATTTAGATGTCAACATCTGTCCCCTTGTACTCCTAAACCCTTGTGTTATAGGGGTCATTTAGCATTGATGCTTCACATCACGTTCCTCCTCCTATCACACCGCACACCTCCGTCCCCTCGGAGGAGCCCTCCGGAAGAAACTGCCCTTCTACCGCTCATGCTTGGAAAAATTAACTAAATTAAAGGAGTAAACACTCCAGAGTGCAAATAAACCACTCCAAACACACACACACTTAGGCTCATCCTTCTCATGCCTGAATTCCTTTACCATTCTGCTTTTTTTCCTCCTCTTTTTTTCCTCCTTTTAACCGTTCTTCTGCTGCTTTTTATCTTTCTAAAACCGGGATCTGTAGTTGAACTTGCAACTTCTCCAAGTTCTTAATAAGCTGGTGTGATTGATGGATTATGGCTAACTCTACAAAGCCGATAAGAATGCTTGTGTGTGTGTGTGTGTGTGCGTGGATGGGTGTGTGTGTGGGGGTGTGTGTGTGTGGGTGTCTTTGACTGAAACTCTCAGATGAGAAGCCAATTGATTGAGACGGCCCTAATTAGTCTCTGTGATTAATTGAGTGTGATTGGATGTCGTCCCTGGCACCCCATCATTGACGTTATTGACAGGCTAATTAGTTGCCATAGCAACCGCTTAAACACAGCTGATTGTGTGTGACTCTGAAATGATCCCATAGCAGCCAATCAAGCCTACCTCTTGCTTGTGGGCAAGTGCGTGTGTGCATGTGCGTGCGTGCGTACGTGCGTGTCACCTTGAGGGTGTTTTCAAAGATGTTTTGGTATCACAATTATAAAATAATTAGGATGTTTTTATTGTTCATCTCCACCCTGCCATCATGAACTAAAACATTCATGTTTCAAGAGGGAGATTTTAGCATCCCAGAGTAAACTGACTTTTTAAAGATGTTTTCATCACACGACACTTAGAGTACTAAGTTCTGAAACAAAGATGACAGAATAATGTCTCTGAAAACTGTCTGCAAAAAATGAATCACACAAATAGTCATCAGTGATGAGAGAAATACTTGAGATCTAGTGGATGAATTGGATATTTGTCTGCAGCTTTAGAAAAAAAACACATTGCAGAAGCAATTATTGGCACTTACATGTGATGTAGCAGCGAGTTGTCCGTCTGCTTTTTGTAATTGCCTCCTTTCTGAGGGATTGCCGCTCGTGCTGCTTTCCTCTACATTTTTCCTGCATAGATACTTTCCCTCTTACAGAGCCCCAGAGGTGACATGGAAGGGGGAAAAAAAGAAGAAAAAAAAACATAACATGTACTGAGGACAAACACTAAACTTGAGATCCCCACTTTCATGAAGAAAAAACCCTAAACTCAAGATCTCGAGTTTGAAAGTCAAGATGTTATTTATTTATGTTTTCTTTGTTGCTTTTTTCTTAGCTTTTTTTCCCCCTCTATGAAAGTCGAGATCTTGCAAAACAAAAGTCAGGATCTCGCAAAAGTGTTTGTCCCCAGTACATGTATTTTTTTTTCTTCTTTTTTTTTTTCCTGTCCATGTCACCTCCGGGCCTCCGTACCCTCTTTTTCCCGCAAAATATTTGCTTCTGATTAGGCTGATCCGGTCAATGGTATGACCAGCTTTTTAAATCAGCATTTATTTAACACTTATTTAACAGCATTTAACACATCAGCTCACTTGCTGTATACTCTCAACTAAACAATGGGGAAACCAGGGATACTCAAAGTTTTTAAACAATTTAGTACAATTTACCTTTTTAAGTAATGCATTTTATTTATCTATTGAATACGTGATTCAGGATACTATTCAGAAAGTCATAATGCACTCCAAATAGATGCTCTAAGTTTAAGACAATAAAATACTTACGGTACAGTACGCACAATAATTAGCCTTTATCTCACCAGGTTTTTTTGCTTTGTGCAAATTTCAAGGCGGGTCTACATCATCTCTTCTCAATCATTCAGAATACAACTTCAAACGCTGCTTTATCAGACTAACTCAGGTATCTAGACATCTTCATTGTCCCTTGAGTTTAACTCAAATAGCTGAAAAGGTTATTTGAAAATATTCCATTTCTCTCCATGCTGCCTTAAGCAGGTGATGACGCCTCTTTTTTAACATTTTTCTGTATAATTATTTTTTTTTCTGGCCAAAAAACTCTGTTCTGCAAAAAAAAAAGAAAAAAATGAAAAGGTGATGTTCAGTGTGCTTTTATTAGTGTAGCCTGCAGAAGTTCTTGCATTATATTAGAGATTTGTTTTCCCAAAACAAATGGAAGCTCTGTTCTTAGGGAGCAATCGTTTTTCCCACAGGGGAGAGAGATTCTTCTTGAACTCAGCAACTCATGCAGTTTTTCCCATGTCCACACTGAAAGGGTTGGTGGCTCTTAAAGACAGGATGACCCATCCCAACCGTTCAACTCTGGTGTACATTACTGAATAAAAAGGAAGAATTAAATTGGGTGAATGCGGCGGTTTTCGGTCAGCCTATCATAGCAGGAGTCTATATTTCTGACTGGCTGATATCCGATATGTAATAATGAAAGTCCAATGCCATCCCCGTATATTGTCAAAGTGATATACAGCAGCAATCCTAACCAATGAAGCACCACGTGTGAAATGAAATAGCTGCAACCGAGTTCAAGGAAAGATAAAGAAGAAAGGAGGCTGAATTTGGGAAGAGAAAAACACATACACAGGAAGGAAATTAGTAAAGTAAAGAAAATGACATGTAGAAATGTGCTTTTGTGACGCCACACTGTACACTCACTGTATTTTACGTGCTGTCAAAATAACAAGAGTGAAAGGGTGAAAAGCTGTGGGGAGAAAGAGGGAGTGCTAGACGAGTACGCGGTTGACTAGCCGTGAAGAAAAGACCCTAATCTGGGAGGAGGCCATAGTTGGCCCAACATCACTTTTTCTGGCCAACCTCTTTTATTCTTCTTTTGCTCTACCACTCCAATATCCTTCCTTTCTCCACACACCATCTTCTCTCCCTCCCTCCCAGCTCCTTTTCATTTTCTTTTCTTCCTCTGTCTCTCCCAATTTCTCCAGATCTGTTCTCCATCACCTTTATTCATCTTCATTTTATTAAATCATTTAAATTAGACTGATTGAATCCTCACAGAGATTGCTGTTCCCACACATATTCCACTACTACAGTGGCTGTTCACTTCACTGTTACTTGTACATCCAACACTCAGACAGCTAAGGGGAAATAATCAATGCAGAAAAAAAAGTCAATTTCAGAAGGCGTCCCCTCAGTCACAACACATAACAGTGCCAAAATCATTTAATCAAAATATGGTGAAGCAGATAGATACTCATGCAGAGGTTGGATACATTGAATCTGATGTTAAACCTGCACTGACATGTTGGTGACAATATGGTCTCTCGATACAAATTGACTCAATATATCAATACGAGTTAGCAGTTTATTAAAGATACAATTCATACTGTAAAACCTAAAGGAAGTGATTTCAGCCTGCGTGTACAGTATGTACGTGATCTTATTTACTCCCTTTTTCTGTATTTAGTTTTCCTTTACTTGTGTTGTAAGAATAAAAAGGCAAAAGAATAGAATAGAATGCCTTTATTGTCATTAATAAAAAGGCAATCATAACTAAAATTACAAGCATGTCTGAGAAAACACAACACGAGACGCAGCCTAATTGAAAGTGAGCAGCAGTGGAGAATGTAATGAAATACTTAAACAAGGATGAATTATTCAATAAGGAAATGTATTATTAGGCACAGCTGCTTTGCATTTGATGAATGCAATCCGTATGACACTGAAAAGCTCTGGTATCTCTTCATGTTTCGTCATCTCTGCATAGCTCTTACTTAGATACTGTACTGTACGTGTTAGTTAACGGTCGGATCCCCTTTTTTGTTGTTATTCTCTCTGTAGTTCCCCCTCGGGATCCCACAGTCACCTGTCGGTCCAACACCTACCCTAAAGGCTTCTACTGCAGCTGGCACCAGCTGCACCCCACCTACATCCCCACCACCTTTGAAGTGGACGTACAGTAAGTGCATTTTTTTTTGTCTGAGTGCAACTTTTAGATTGACATGTTTAAATCATCTATATATTGGTGTAACATGCAACTGGCTTCCCTTAACCCTTGGGTTGCCTTCCCATTGACCATGCTGCGCTTCTTTTTTCACCAAATTCACACTAACTTCTACTTATTTGTCACGGACTTTTTGGTAACACTTTACTTGAAGGCAATTACATAACAGATATATTACACTGTCATGACACAGTCATGACACATGAACCCTAACACTAACCCTAACCATAACTTGTCGTGACAAAACTGAATGACACTTACTAAAAAAAGTGTTACGTCATAAAGGTTTAAGACTGTTTTATAATGTTTATGACATGTTCATGACAGTGTCATTTCACTCTTATGTAGATACCTTCAAGTAAAGCGTAACCAACTTTTTTTTTAAATTGAGTGGCACCTCCTTGATATTTCCCATCATATTCAGTTGATTTTCTATATGTTCTGCCAGGAAGGATTCTGTGAATGCGTTGTGTTGGGAATAGGTAACCCCTTTAAACCATTTGACCATGTTGTACTGTCACATTGCCTTCGTGGGGAAAAAAGTATTATTTGTGGATCGCTCTGGTGTTGTGAATTCAGTTCTCAAGTTGCTTTTATAAGTTTGTGTAGAAGGTAAAAAAATGTTTTGTTTACACTATTATTTTTAAATTAATAGTCAATAAACCTCACTTATATAAAATGATGCCTCATTTTTAAGCTTAAAAAAATTGAAGTTACGAATTATTTTGACAAATAGTTCCGATTGAGTGGATAATTAATCATAAACTGACACACTTTAGTCAGGAGACTGTTAAGAAACCATTTAATTGTTTTTTTAACGCCATAATAACAATTAATGAAACACCCCAAATTCTATGAAAGTAGGGCTCTGATCATTGTTTTTACTTGGGAAGAGCGTTGTATTGAACAACCTATGTTATTTTTGGGCAGTTTAGTTGAAAGAATGCAAATTTCTGATGTAGAATCTCTTGAAAAAGGGTCAAACAAGAGGGTTAAGTGTCTTGACTTAAAAAATAATGGCAGTTCATTACAAAAAAAGGTTGGCAAACGAGTTCACCAAAGATATTGCTGTGATCTCAGAACATAGCAACATTACATGTAATTTAACTGACGCTTTTACAATTGCTATACATGTCTGATGTTGCACGCCTCTGGAGCAACTATGGGTTAAGTCTCTTGCTCAGGGACACATTGGTTGATGTATCGCAGTGGGAATTGAACCCAGGGACACAATGGTTGATGGATTGCAGCGGGAATTGAACCTAGATCTCCCACACCAAAGGCATTTGTCATATCCGATACGCCATCACCACCCAGCGAGTCTGTCATTACCATAACTTAAGTCTGACAACACAACACCATAGTTTTAATACTCCACAATTATCCTTTAAACTGTATACTTTTAAAGACACTGTATATTAAAAGAAAACATTTGAATCAAGTAATCAAGTGATTTGTTTTAAAAGCACGTTCAAAAGCACTACGTTTAGTAAGTTCAGTGGCGAAACATAAAACCAAAACAGCAAAATGGCCCGTGAAAAAGATCCTTTTGAGATTTTAAGTCCGGGGTTTAAAAGAAAAATAATATCATTTTGGTTTCACTCTGTAGTTAAACAACTCTCTCCACCTGTCCTCCAGGATGTTTTAACAGTAGGTAGACCTTAGATCCTACAAATGTGTGGACGGAGACCCGGCGAGTCTGTCTCGGTCAGCTTCTCTTTGATATTCCTAGATCACAGAGTTCCACAGCTCATTCGGCAGCATGTGCACTCGGCCTTCATTACTATTATAACACTAATATTATTCTCTTTAAATAGTAATAAGCAGTGGGATAGGGAGAAATATTAGATGGAGAGGACAATAGAGAGATTAACAGTAAGTGTCTTTAGCGTACAGGTCAACCATTCAACAGGGCTGGTCTGTGTAGCAGGAAGGAATATAGTGCCCAAGATGTAGTTTTTGACTTAAAACTGTGTCCACAGCTTTGACACATACCGCCCAGACTGCTAAAAAAAAAGAACGGAAAATGCTCAACCAGTTTTCTACTTTACTTCTACGTCTCCATGACGTAGTGTTAAGAGCAACAAAGGTAGCAAGTGGTATGAAAGACCTAAATCCGGGTAAGGAGGTTGGTTGGGGGGGTGGATGGGTCAGACAACACATGACTTTCAAGTCAATGCTTGATATTCCGCCAGATGGGCCAAGAGACGCGTCTGGAGCATCAATAAGTAGGGGTCAGGGGAAAAAAATCGTTGCAGCATAGTATCCCAATATTTTCTGTGGCAATACTGTATTGATACACAGACGCCAAGTATTAATATATTATTATATATGTGTTGGTCAGTTTGTCTGCTTGACAATCCCATTTTGCAGCAATAAAATAGAATGAGATGTTTTTAGATAAAACAGATGTGGACAAAGTTTCCTTTTGGGGACATCATTTGAAATTTGGAAACATTTGAAGATTGAAAAAAAAGCAATAAACTGCAATGTGTCGCCGAATATTGCAATATGTTTAAAATTGCAATAATATGGTATCCTGACATAAGTATCGTGATGATATTGCATTGAGAGGCCACTAGTGATTCCCGCCCCTGTAAACAAGAGATGCCAAGAGTCCCCACCCAGAGCGTCTAAAGATGACGCAAAGAGACTTTTTTGCGTCATTAAAAAATGCCAAAGACACCTGACCGAGCTTTTTAATGCGCTGGGAGTGAGAATGTGTTGTACTCTGTCCACGCCAGAATGCACACTAGCTTATAAAGAAAATGCAAAGCAAGCCACCCTCTGTCTGTCTCCCGCCTGTCCCTGTTTCTCTTTTCCAACTGTATCTCCTCCTTCCTTTTTAATTTGTTTCTCCTCCTCTCCAGACATAACCAGCGTTCACTGGATGTGCAGAAAGATCCCGACCACAAGAACCGCTGCCGTGTACGTTTTCCTGAGGTCTTCTCCAGCTACCCGTACAAAGTAAACGTGACAGCAGTCAACGCCTTGGGGAAAGCCTCTACCACCATTTCCTTTGAAGAGTCCAGTATAGGTAAGATCGATGTTGTGTGATGGGTTATTATATTATTAATGGGTCATGTCATGTTGTATTAGATGTTTGTAACACTAAATTCCCCATGAACGCATTTGAAATGTTGTTTTCCCCTTTTGTTTGTTTTTAATTTGGCAAGCAATTTGTTGTTTCTTTGCAGAATATTGAAAGCAGCGGAAATGCAGAACTGCAGAGTGCACTTTAATATCTGTTTATCTATCGCAGGTACAGTGTTTCCTCTATGTAGATTTTGCAGTGGCAGCCCGCCATGGAAAAGTTTCTTCCGCCACGGTATCAGAAATAGGGCAGATGCACAATGTAGTCGCGGTTGCCTTTTAAATTATCCTGCCAACATAATGCACCCCCCGTTGGCTGCCGCTCACATTGCGATTGAACAGAATGTGGAACTATTCAGAGGTCATTGGGCCCGTCCAGTTTAACTCCCCATACTGTGGCATTGATGTAGTTTATTGGCAAAACGTTCGCTTTCTTCCGAGTCGACTATTAAAAGAACAGCTCCACCAAAAACGTCACTGCGGTGGGTGCGTTCTAATTGGACAGCTCATTGTCCTGATATCAAACATCTTGAAACATTAAAATGGTAAGTGAGTCAGTTTAATATAATTCAATTAATAAATAAACGATACAATTGGAAAGAGCCTACAGATGGAGTTGTTCGCGAAGTGTTAGTTCTGTTTCATGCGTAAAACGTTTGGCGGCGGGGTGTGGGAGGAGGGGGTGGGGGTGTTGTTGTTTGGACAGACCTGCCTCCACTGCAGGATATATATTGTATTGCTATAATTCCACTCATGTTTCCCAAAGAAGAGTTTCTGAACTCAAAGGGTTGAAAGGTAACACACTGACATTTTTGGAAATTCTACGTTGCCCTCTAACTCATTCAGGCTGCAGAATATTAACACTTTTTTTTAATTAAAGTTAACAAACAAAGCTTTTTTTTGTTAAATTAAGTTCAAGGACAGATCTGCCATCCTTTTCCCACATAGATTGACAAATGTTGGGCCACAAAAGCTCTCTGAGCAATGTTAATGCATTACGTGACCACAGATGACTGATTTCATTGACTTCGGTTTCCCTTTGGAGATTTGTTGCGCACACAGTTATGTTCCGTGCCAGAAAAGACAAAGAAAATTGGAATTTCATTGGCCAAATAAATGTCACCCAGCTGAAAGGAGAGTGCACAGATTTCTTTTTTTTTGTTTTTTTTTCGCTTTAACCAACAGCATAGTCCATTAGCGTGAAAACCACTGAGCGTGCACCCCTGCCATTACCAAAGGCCCTAGATAATAAACACGCTACCTCTGAACCCTTTCTGCTGCAAACAGTATTTAATTTGAGGCTTGGACGGGATGTGACAGTCACAAATCAAAGGTCTGGTTTCTCACTGAAAAGTGCCAAATTACCCAAACACCAGCTGCCATATAAGCATATTTTAGTCATATATTTAATGTAGGAATTAACCATAAAAGTGACTTCCTTCATTGGCTATTTCTTTTTAATAACAGCCATGGTTATGTGGTAAGTTGTTAAAAAAACAAATCCAGTTTGAATTTGGTTTTTGTTCACTTAGGCTGCAGAAGGTTACATAATAACAGCAAGACTCTTAGAATTCATAAGCGACTCCACGGCTGAAAAGCAGTGAAGAGGAGAAGTTCATATTAAAGAAGGAATGAGAAGTACTTTGATAGATAAGGGAAGTGCTGCCAGCAGTCCTCTGCTCTGTTATATTGCTTAGAGCGCGATATGGGTGTGCATGACGCATAAACACACACGGACACCAACGGGGCTGTGAGCAATTGTGTGGAGTGTTGGTTGAGAGGGTGAGGTATTGAAATAGAGAGAGAGAGAGAGAGCAAGAGAGTGTGTGCGTGTGTGTGTGTGTGTGTGTTTACATCAGTAACCAAATGAGGCAGAGACATGCTCTGCCAAGCCCCGGACACAGGACTCATGAAAATGCTAATGCTAGCCGGATTAGCGCCTTGGCTGAGGAGATATCCCTCAACTATTTGTGATAGCAAAACACCCCACTGCTCCTTTGTTTCCCTCTGCTTTCTCTTTTATTCCCACATGCCCTTCTTGTGACTTTGTACTTCTTTTACCTCTGTCCCCTCCTATTTTTCATTGCCGGCCAAATCTTCACAGATAAATGTGTAAATGGCATTTGTGTGACAGATGTCTTCCGTCCACACTACAGATTGATTCCTTAAATTTAGATTTTAAGCCAGGGTTGTCCAAACATTTTTTTACAGAGTGCCAGATTTGTGGAGATGCCCGCGGGCCAATGGTCCCCTCTGACATGTAGCAATTAAAGGTACATGCAAACAGGGACGGACTGGGGCTAAAAAACAGCCCTGGACTTACTCCCAAATAGGCCCATCATCTATAGCTGTGCGCTAAAGACACTAGCCAGGATGTCCTGACACTATGCCACACTACTGTTGCCTTTACAGCCTATCAGACAATGTATTCACAGCAAGTAGCGGCTCAAAACCGATGATTATAATTGTGGTTGTGTGTATTAATGAAGCCTCAGCTTTCAAATAAAAACAAAAAATGTACAATGCCATTACATCTGAATTGAAAATAAAATTTAAATAATGAAATGTCACTGGCTACAGAAACCTGTAATTATAAAACAGTACAGAGTACTACTGACAGGCTACTGCTGTACCTGAACATGGGGATTAGATATATAGTGTAGGCTTATACCTAACTATCTTCAACCTGAATAAACACATGGTTTTAAAGATAGGTTATTAGCTATTATTGATGATATAGTATGTGCTGCTTTGTGTAAAAGCATTAGCATTGAATAACCTATGTAATATTTTATCAATGACATATTACACTTTTGATCATATTAAGGCTGTGAAATGATGAAAATGACTAGTAGTCCCGATCAATTTCGTCTGTGAAGCTTAGTTCCACAATAGTAAACGCAAATATGAAAGACAAGGAAAAACTGCACTCTGATGCTATGGTAGCTATGATTTTTTGGTGAAACTTGGGGTTATATTTGGTGAATTATTTTGCCCCCTTCCCTGTTTGTTAGGGCGTTTAGAGTGGTACCAATGCATGCCTGATGTTTCCCCGTTTAATTCAAGACCACATACCATATACAACCAAGTGAAATCGTAGTCAACCCACGATTCATTTCTAACGCGTTTGATGTTTCAAATTAACCAAACAGAAATTATTAAACACGTTACGTGTGACAGCACTAAATGGTGCAACCATTTTCATAATCATGATGCAGTTACCCATGTTGAAAGCTGACTATGCAATTCCCTAAGATAGGGATAAAGGCAGCCTATTATAAAGTGTCCTGCTCCTAGCACTTGCCAGTACCTCTTGCTGGTGTGAAGTTACCCTGCTGTCTGTCCCTCATCATGAAAGCTCTGTGAGCTTTTTGCATTTTGCTGCATCAGTCTCGAGAGACTTTGCCCTCTTTTCTTTTCTTTTTTACCACTTTACTCCTTAAGTCGTCTGATGGCCATTCTGCCGGCGATTGGATTTCACCTTGCAGTTCAGGCTGGAAAACTGTACTATACGCTCATTTTAAACCTGACGTATTATACATAATGTAAAGATTGTTAACATTTAAGTTTACAACATATGACTCTTGATCTCGTCTTTCCCAAACCAAGGCTGCGGGCCCTATTAAATGTGCCCCGGACTTTGAACATTTTAAGTCTTAAAAAAAGACTGAAATGTCTTTTTGTTTTCTTTTTCTTTGAGTTAAATTGCAGCTTGCAAACAGTTCAACTCTATTACCACCACGTTATCTGGGTAGACTTTGGGCCCTATTTTAAAGATCTAAGCGCACAGCGTGAAACGCATGAATCAGGTGCATTTAGGGCGTGTCCGTATTCACTTTTGCTAGTTTGACAGCAGAAAAATGGGTCTGTGCGCCAGGCGCATGGTTAGAAAAATGTTGTACTTAGTGTCTTCATTAATTCATAGGTGTGTTTAGGGTGTAACATGCAATAAACCAATCAGAGTGTCATCTTGCATTCCCTTTGAAAGCCAGGCGCGTTTGTACCTTGGCACATTGCTAATATGATGGCAGATTTGCACTGTAATATTTGTATATGTAATCTTCTGCATGTGTGTGTGCGGCTGCACTTCCCTGTGTGTGTGTAACAAGCGTAGTGTGCACGCGCTGTACATAAGCCTAGGCGCATTTTTAATGTGTTGTTAAAATTCGACGAAATGCTGTGCTATTGACTTTAAACCAGGTTTTGGTTGGTCAATGGCGCCATCACTTCCCACTCCCTCAAGATAACAATACGCCCTGAATTCACCTGAACACACCTCCCTGTAAGACCAGCACGCCCATGGGCGCACAGATGGGCGCAGGTGCATTTGCTATTTAAACGATGTGGGTGCAGGACGGAAAATTAACAACTGCATCGGGCTTTTGCGACGCTCTGTGCCGGGTGCTAGATAGGGCCCTTTTATGTAATCTGGTTTTCAGACAAAACGTTTAAAAATGTATCAAAACGTAATGTGGATGTTGTCGCGCCCTCTCCCTTTCAGTTTTCCTCCTGCTCTGTTCCTCCTCAAACTTTTCCAAGTGTTTCACATTGTTTTCACATTGTTTGCCTTCTCTCACCCCTTCCCTCATCTCCTCCGTGTTCCTGCATTGTTAAAAGTCTTTCTCACGCCATTCTAAGTTGTAAGCCACATTCATTATCAGGGACAACGAGGCAGGTCGTAAATAAATAAAACAATTTCATGCTTCCCGGTGCACTTCTGAATTCTGAGTGGGAGTAAGACGATTCTCAACTGTCCTTGTTCATCCGACCAAAGCTAGGATGAAATTAGATGAGATTTTGTGTGTGTGTGTGTGTGTGTGTGTGTGTGTGTGTGTGTGTCCTCGCATCTGCATGCTGTGGGTACAGTTACAAAGAGAACCCTCCAGGAAGCTCCAGACGGATCAAATGATGACTTAAAGCTTTCTTGTGCCAAGATGATCAAACAATAACTGATCTTCTCCGAGTGTCAAAGCGTCTGCAGTTAAAGCCTTTACTTTTTCTTTACTTTAGCCTTTAATTACACTTATTATTTTTTTGTCATCTCTGACATTAGCCCACCTGAGCATGAGTAAGTACTACATCAGTCATTCATTGTGATTAAAATGAATATACTGTAACCTCATTTCAAAGGGGCGATGGATCACTGTCATCCTTTCAATTATTACTTGAAAAAAAGAGTAATAATTGAGAGTGGTACTGTCCAGGTTACTATACAGAAGTTGTCACAGGACCCGGGAGAAGCCAGTAAATGTAGACTTCAGTCAATAGAAGTCAATTTAAATGAAGAGGTTAATGACAGCAGGTTTAAAATACTTAAATACTTCATAATAAAACCCTGGGGCCATTTACAGTAGCTGTCAAATGTTTATTTTCTCGGAGAATACCACATAAGTTGGCCAGACTGCAGTGACAAGCCAATTTGTTTTTTTTAAGACTATTTATTTAGCCAAGAAAATATCAGTTTGTTGTGATATTTTGCTGATTCCAGCCGACGCAACTCTCTCCACAACGGAGGTCAGAATCAGCATCGGCTACCAAAAGAAAAAGCAACCACTAGAGCTGGCAGAGGTTTGGAGGCATATTTACTAAGAGATGCACTAATTCTTACCATGCACAAAACGTAACAAGTACAACGGCCTCTCGGTTTCTTTGCATTTTCATTGCAATTTCCAATTTAAAAACCTTGAAAGGCACATGCACAGTCCCTAGTGCTGCAGATGTGCTTCAAATTAATAACACCAAAAGGAAGAGATATGATTGTTGCATCCCCATTGTGGTTAAATCGCAAGAGGAAGGGTTGACAGGTGTTGCCTTTGCGAGTACGCTGCGACTCCCTGTAGTCAAGATGATTTCAAGAGATGATAACATAGGCAGTAGTGTGACTGTAATCTATAATTTTGTTTGAACGAAAAACGAGAAAACCTAACACTGAACCTTCTGATGTGTTTTTTTTTTATTCATATTTATTCTCTTTAACTGTTGTAACTCTGAACAAATAAGACGGCAGCCCTCTGAATTCAAGACATGCTTTTTCCAGTCATTTAAGTATGTGAGCAGGAGATGATGTGTCTTTTTTTGAGGAACAAGGAATCCAATTCATGGAATTTCCGTGCTCTACCTACATGCTTTACATTTTATAGAAGGAAAATCACAAAAAATGTTAATGATCCAAGCGCACGGAGTAAAGTGCATGACGTATGTGCGTTTTAGGGCGTGTCCAAAAATAGTAAGTGCGCCAGGCGCATGGTTCAAAAGGTTGTACTTCGTGTCTTCATTAATTCATAGGCGTGTTTTGGGCGTAACGTGCAATAAACCAATCAGTAAACTCCCATTCCCTCTAAAAGCCAGGCATGTTTGTACCTTGGCCAATTACTGTTATGATGGCGGATTTGCACCGCAAAATTTTCATTCGTAATCTTTTTAATCTCCTGCATGTTAGTGTGCTTATGTGCTTCCCTGTGTGTGTGTAACAAACATAGTGCACAAGCCTAGATGCCGTTTACTAATGCGCTGTTAAAATAACAATGAAATGCTGCGCTATTGACTTCAGACCAGACTGCCTCAAAATCGCAATACGCCAAGAATTCACCTAAGCACACCTCCCTGTAAGACCAGCACGCCCATGGGCGCAAAGAAAGATCATCCCATTTAGTGTACACCCACTAAATGCTTGTGCACATAGAATAGCACTTTTTACACGTCAAGAATACTTTAGTTGCAGTTACTTACTTCATAATTAAACATCTGCATCCAACAATGGGGCTTTACTTTACTTACATGCTGTTAGCACTCCTATAACATCAGATTCAGTGTTTGATGTGTACACTTGTAAACTTTGATTCTTAAGGAAATTTGTATGGAGGAGCTGTTGGGCTGCATACGTGCACAGCAACACTCGTTTGTAAAGTGGATTTTGTACCTTTTTTGTTCCATTTTCTTGTTGTTAACTTTTTTTTGTAAGATTTTCACTGCAGATCGAAGCACTCTACAGCTCCCATTTGTTCAAGTGTAGTGTTAGATGTTGTCACCCAGCACCTGTTCAGCTGTAAAACGTTTTATAGATTCCACTTATTTTGTCCTGTTTCTTTTTGAAAAGGCCATTTATTTGAAAGGAGTTATGGTGTAAGGTGAGGACAGGAGAGGGTTGCTACAGAGTTTCAGAAGTCTTTTTTTTTTTTTAAATCATGCAGTCACATTTGGTTGCCTTACGTGACAGGACTAGATGACACATCATAACTGTTTTAAAAACACTATAATCAGATGTTCAAAGAATGTACTCGGCCACATGCAGATTTGGCTCTCGCACCTTCTATGTTCCCTGCTTGATTTCTGCACAGGACAGCCTTTAAACACTTTTTATTTTTTTAGAAAGAAAGATTAGCCACTCACCCTCCCACTCTCTTATTCCATTTTCAGCAGACAGAGAATATAATGGTCTCGCCAGTAGCCCTTTGAACGATTAGACTTTTATCTTACGATATACCTGTTCAATCGCATCACCAGCAGAGAGGAGGAGAGAGCTGCAGCGACTGTTGCAACACTAGACTGAAGGGAAGAAAGAGGAACAGTAACGTTGAGGTAGATTTGAATGAACATAGCCAAGGAAGGCGTGGCAGATGTGTGCAGGCCAAACGTAAACAGGCTCAAAAATGGGATTTCAGGAAATGATCACGCATTCTTTTTTTTCTTTTTTTTACATTTGGAGTTATTGCTTTGTCAACTATAGACTACGGGCCCTATCTTGCACCTATCACAGTGTTGCGCGGAGTGTCTTTGCTATTTTATGACCGTCCTGCGCCCACGCCGTTCAAATAGCAAATGCACCTGCGCTCATCTTTCCGCCCATGGGCGTGCTGGTCTTACAGCGAGGTGTGTTCAGGTGAATTCTTGGTGTATTGCTATTTTGAGGCAGCGGGAAGTGATCGCGCGATTTACCATAAAAAAACTGGTTATTTTAACAGCACATGAGTAATATACGCCAAGGCTTATGCACAGCACGCACACACACTATGCTTGTTACACACACAGGGAAGCGCGGCAGCACACAAACATGCAAAAGATTACAAAAAATTGTTATGGTGCAAATCCCCCATCATAATAGCAATGGGCCAGGGTACAAACGTGCCTGGCTTTTAAAGGGAATGGGAGATGACACTCTTATTGGTTTATTCCATGTTACGGCCAAAACACACCTATGAATTAATGAAGACGCTAAGTACAACCCTTTTGAACCATGCGCCCGGTGCACTTTTTTTCACCGTCAAACTAGCAAAAAACTAGTATTCACGCCTTGCACTCAGATTGTTAAAATAGGGCCCAGTAAATGTGACATGGTGTTTTTCTTGTATTACCATCAGTCTTGACAAAGAAAGCTTATGTCTATGTAAGTCTTAGTTTTAAATTTCATGGAGACTGAAAGTCTCAAAGCCCTTAGGCCACAATCAGACAGAGTGTGTTTTCAGGTCACACTGCGTTTCTTGTTGAAGACGCCCCGATCACCAGTTGCGTGTTTTTGTTTTTCTTGCTAGGCAACCATCGAGTCACCCGTCCTCAGCCAACCGTTATTTTGCTGCAGCGGAGTTGAATGACGTTGGGAGTTTTTCTGTTCCGAGTTGTGTTTTTTTTTTTTTTACTGAAGGCACTCAGGAAAAAAAAAGAGAGGCGGGCCAAATGTATCACTCTCATTGAAAAAAAGTCTACTAAAACGTGTCCTGTCTGATCAAGGCCTTGCAACTGTTACTCACCTTTTGTGCATGCTTTGGATTATTTTCGATTTCTTCTGTTTTGATCAGTGAAGTCCTAGATTCTTACTGTCTCAATGAATTTTAAACTCTTTTTGATTGAAGTTCTGTCCATCTTTCAGCTCTAGTATTAATAGTGGTGGACCTCCACAGGTTGTCAGAGGAATGTGTTAATTTCTCATGCAACACAAAGCTCATTTTCAATGCTTCAAGCCAGATGAATACTTTAAAAGCCTTTGGGACACCCCACCCGTAGCAGTTTCTCTCTGTTCTGTTCAGTCCTAGCACATGTGTCCTTCTGTTCTGTACTGTTGGAGAAAGCGCATGAATTTTTGCTCTCTGGTCTCCACTGACTTCACAGTGGTTTCACTCTGCCTTTATGTGCTTTTCTATTCTTTCTCTCTTTTTTCCCTTTCCCCTTTTTCATTTTTTTTCCACATTGACTCCAGGAAGATAACAATGAGATTAACATCGTTCTCGAGGGAGAAAGTTGTCTGTCTGCTTTCATCTGTCTCTTATCATCTTCATCGGTCTTTTTGGTTTTTAATCATTTCTTCAATAAAGGTGGTACTTAGAGAGATGCCCGTCTGTTTGCTTGTGACTGTGTCTGCATTAGCTTGTGTGCTGTCGGTTTGCGTGCCTTTCTACATGTTTGTTGTGATGCTTTTTACACAAATTGATTTCATTCTTCATCCGGTACTATATCTTTATGTGTAATCAGACATTCAGGCTTGCAACTGTCGCTTTCCATTCTATATCGTAATTTCATATGGGTATCTCTGTGAAAAAGGGTTTAAAGTATCTGAAGGGGCAGGCCGGTGTGTTCCCTAGGTGAGAGTTATCCAACAAAGACTAGGTCATTGAAAAGCATTGAATTGAATTCTTTTGATCTTACCATCTGTGCGTCTTTCTCAGTTGACAGGTATTCAGAAACATAACATTTACACCTGCCCTTTCATCAGGGACTGAGTGCTTTGTCTGCCTCGCAACAGTTCCCTCAAACATTCTCAGCTTCTGTCTTTCACTGAAATGTCATCCTCATCCTCCCTCTGACTATTTATTTTTCATTAGAGTACAAGGTGACCCAAAGAAAACCCTTCAATAATAATATTGATAATAGTTCTATTGATAAGTTCTTAGTAGGGCTTGGACAATATGCCTTTTTCCCGATTGAATTCTTTAACAATACATGCTGATTGGATTTGCATTACAATTTTCATTTAGTGCCATTCCGGAAGCAATGCGAAACTAATTCTTTTCTAAAAAAGAATGCACATTACATGTCAGTCAGTCAGTCTGCCATTTATTTGTAAAGAAGTACATAACATGGATTTTCTGCATTTTCTGTTTTCGCTCTGTTTTGCTGGAAACGGATATGATGTAGTCGGTACTGTATAAACAGAAAGTATTTAGGGAAATCATTAGTAAAAATAGAAATATATACTGTGTATATATACAGGATATTGGTTCCAGGGAAAAGATTTGATATTAAAAATCGTCACAAAAAAATCACGATACATACGATTTTCGTCACCCCTAGTCCTTACTTATTAGAAGGAGATTTCTTCTTAGCACCCTTCTTAAATATGACTCTCTTAACCTTAAAGGGTTACTCTTGCAACTTGCAGTTTAAGTAATGGTTCAAATTAGTAATATCCTGACTTGAATCAAGCTTCAAAAACTCTGCATTGTTCAACTGAATAGCATCTTTAACAAGACCGTCTGTGTCTTTCATTTGGCCTTCTCTTCCCTCATGGTCCTGTCAAATATTTGAATTCTCAAGCCTAAAGGCCTATTTACATTATCGCAAAAAAAACTCCATGTGCATTATTGTGCATCTCTGTATGTGCGTGTGATAAATATGCAGATGTTGGGTGGGGGTGCGGAAATAATTTAAATTTGTTAAACTTTGACCTAAGCTGTTCTGACCACTACTTGAACTGAAAGATGTATGGACATGTGTGTTTCTCCATTTCTAGAACTGTACAACAACAATTAGGCCCTTATCTCGAGACTAGACATAAAAGACATCAAATATCAGCATGCAGATGCAGCCATCAGAATTCTTGGAAAAACACTGTGTGAGACTCTGAAACGTAGCAATCTACTGTTAGCAACAGTAACAATGTAGCGCAGGTGGCTCTGTGCTAAAGACCGTTTCCAGAGTGGGAAGTACTGCTCCAACTGTTGGTGGGGTTCCCCTTTACTTATAACTATAATTTTTCTTATCTACCCTACAGTCAAACCAGACCCACCGGAGCGAGTGACGGCGACCCCGATCCGTTTCAACGCCCGGAGGCTGGAGGTGTCCTGGCACAGCCCCTCCACCTGGCCTGACATCGACAACTTCCCTCTGAAGTACTTCCTTCGATACCGGCCACTCATCCGAGAGCAGTGGCAGCATGTGAGTAGCTGTGTGTGTGTGTGTGTGTGTGTGTGTGTGTGTGTGTGTGTGTGTGTGTGTGTGTGTGTGTGTGTGTGTGTGTGTGTGAGTGTGAGTGTGAGAAACATTCACACAACCCTAGAGTTTGGCATTTGTTTTGTTGAGGTTACAATTCAACACATAAAACTCATGTGCAAAAATTCAAACGTGGACATTAATAACACATTGTTAAAGGAATTCCTCATTTACAGTATAAGTAGCATAGTTTGTTCTGAGATCTTGTTTAAAAATCTGTCTGACACATGTAAGCCATAACCCAAAAGTAAAGGGAGTTATACTGTATACGGTAAAGAGTGTTTGTTCAGTCACAGCTCTATTACCGAAAGCTGTAAGTCAACATTGAAAAACACCTGTTAGATAATGAGTCATTATCTGCTATTTGAAAACCTCTGGTGAGCCAACTTATTTCTTCACTGGAAGTGGTGTTCCAAAAAAAAATAAAAGACTGGCCTTCATCCATTTTGAAGATTCAGTTTCCCCTTATTGCAAAGAAATATTCCACGAAAAGGAAATGGCAAATTTTCTAGAAGCAATTTCACAATTTCACTAAGCACTCTTAGCTTTTCATACTTTTTTTTATCAACTGTAGAAATATATAGGGATGTTGTTTTGGAATAAAGAAGAAGAAAAAATAAAAATCTTTCTCCAGAGAGATGCCTTGGAGAAAAGTTGTAAGTCAAATGGTCCAACCTGTAGCTGTTTGAGTTTGATCCCTCGTCAGACAGACATAATCGCTCAGCTTCTTTGGTCTATGTTACAGTATCTGACTGGTTCTCGTGGGTTCAGTTCCCTCTGGGCTCCGTCTAGTAAAAGCATATGTGTCCGCTATAGGTTTCCTGGGATGAAAGCTCCCTCTACTCACGTCTAACATTGCAGTGGTATTATCATGCCCGTCAACGCTTCGCAAAGGTGTTGTTCCAAGAACTTGGGTTACGTACTCTCACATGGAAACACACACATATGAATTATAGACCTATACACATTTTTTTCTTCAACTCTTTCCATCCCTCTATGTGTCCTTCAACAAGTGTCTCTATCTCTGTCATTACCTCACTCAATATTTCCATCGTTTGTTATATCCCTCCGTTCTCACCAGAGGTGGAGGCAGTATTGAGATCATTTACTTAAGTAAAAGTACAATCACCAAGCTTTAGAAAATACTCCTTAACTAGTTAAGAGTTCTGCATTGAAAATGTTACTTAAGTAAAAGGATGTAAGTATCATCAGGAAAAAGTACTAGATGCAGAAAAATCCTCAATCATTTTAGAAACTGGAAACAATCCGAACTGTTCTGTGTTAAATCGGCTAATCCTTTCAGCTGGACTTGTAGGCCGTTATATTGTTGGGTACTTTCACTTATAAGGAAACTTTGGATTTTATAAACTACTTGTGTTATATGTGCAAAAATCTTAATCTGTAAAGTAACTTGTAACTAAAGATGTCAGGTTAATGGAGTGGTGTAAAAAGTACAATATTTCTCATTTCACATCTGCTCACTTTCTTTGGATCTTTTGTAGTTTACATGGGGTTATTTGTATGTATTGTTTGTGTCATTGGTTCAGTATGTGATTTATATCAATGTTTCCACCTCCAACAAAGCTGATCTAAAAATGGAAATGCATCCAAGGTTCCCCTCACAGTGTTACACTGGGGCTTAGTGCTTGTACTTGATCAACAGCATATTAAATACAAGAATTATTGATTAAATATTTCAAGTGTTTGGTGAAGTAAAATATTTAACTGGTTTCCTGCTTCTCAAATGTTAAGATTTGCTCAGTTTTATTGCTTAAGTGTTCAAAGAAAATACTAAAACTGAATGTGTTTTTACGGCCAGTGAGAACTTGCAATAGGCATGTGGGATTTTTTTGTTTGTTGATATTTTAGAAGAGAGACGGAATGATCCATGGACTGATAAAAACACAACAGCAGTACAACTGTACTTACTTATCCAAACATTGCTCTCAAACATGTATATGTACTCCACTGTTATCTAGCTACATGTTAGATCCTTGCACAGAGCTTTAGTCACACAAACCCACATGTGAAGACATACTGTTTTTATCGTTGCACGTGTGCATTTAATCTCTCAGAATTACACACACACACACATGCACACACGCAGCTGTTGGAAAGAAGAAAGTTCTAATAGAGCCACAGATCTTTGTGGTATAGATTGATGATTAAACCTGACACACACTCTCAGTTCCCCTTCTCGCCCTCACCACTAATCAATCAATATGTGAACTGGTGCATAACGTGAAAGGTGGGAAACCTTAAGTCAATATTTGGATGGGGTAAGAACACATCATTTGGAAATTACATGAATTAAGTTGATGACAGCTGAAAAACCGCAGGCTTTTGCTGTGTTCCTTGATGAATGTTGCGCAGTCATGGTTTTCATTTTTGTAGCATTAAGTGGGGTTTTGAGAAGGGGCAATTCTGAACCACCTCTGGACTTCCGCCCCTTCCATTAGGTGTCAGTTAACAATGTTGGCGGTGTTCTCAGTCCTGCAGAAAGTTTGCAATCTTGTTAATGGATAAATAATTGTCTAACATGAACACAATGTCAGACTGTTAAAATGGAAATTAAATGACAATTTATTCAAGTTAGACTCTGAACATGTTTTCCTTCTCATAGCTTTTACTCTCATTTCCATCTTTTTTTTGGGAGGCTAGACAAAATTACATCAAAACCCAACTGGCCCTTTCAATGTTGTGTTAACAATCCCAACATATCATTGCATGTGCATTTTTCATTTAGGTATATAAGGGTTGTTTTTATGAACACTATATATATATATATACTGTGTATATATAAAGATATATATATATATATATATATATATATATATATATATATATATATATATATATATTGTATGTACAGTATATATATAAATCTTTAGGTTCAGGCACCATTTTAAAAGTATTGTATAGTTTTGATAAGAGCATTAAAATGAGAAAAAAATTAATGGGACAAAAACAAATCAAGGGACATTTAGAATAGATGAAAATATTCGATTAATTCTGATTAATCGCGAGTTAACTATGACATTAATGCGATTAATCGCGATTAAATATTGTAATCATTTGACAGCACTAATATATATATATATGTGTGTGTGTGTGTGTGTGTGTGTGTGTGTGTGTGTTTGTTGGATATGGTATGGTCACTGGCTACAGCAATTACAGCTGATCATGGCTGAATGTACTGCAGATTGCATGCTTAATGACTATAGTAGCACACTGTTGTAGAAAACATTTGAGATTAAAGCTGTCAATCTGTGACATAAATCATTAAGTGGAGTTAAATGAGGTCTCCAAAATGAGACACACTGTTTATTGGCCCCATATAAACTTCATTAATTATAGCCTCAGATGTTGAATACTAATTGAAGTGGTTAGTATTGCTTAGGAATTCACCTTTAATGTGTTTAGACAGCATGGCTGAAATGTGTCTTGAGTCAGAAATGAAAGCGGTGGTGTGATCCCATTGATCTTCAGAGGAAACCATCCATCCTCCTGAGGAATGAAAGGACAGCTGGGCCAGATACTTATAGTGACAGAGATTCAGACGGAAGGAGGAAAGTGAGGAAAAGTTTTGGAGTAGAGATGAATGAAGTGCATCAGAGAGGGAAAAGAGCGTGAATGGAAAGCAGACCCTAGTAGACACAGTAAAGAGAAAGAAGCAGTATAAGTGGGATAAACATTAATAGATAGCATTTCGGCTTATGTTATGGAGTGATAACGGTGATTGAAATGAAGACTCATGCATATCCTGGCATGAGTGACAAAGAATAGGATTGAGAAAAGGAAATGAAGATGTAATGTCAAATAAAGCACATAAGCCTGAGTCTACATTATTTGATCATAAAAATTGAAAGAAGATTGGAGGGTGGACGAGAGAGGTGTGGAGAGAAAAAGAGAAATGATCATATGGAGAAGAGCATGATTAAATGCATGGAGCGACATCAGCCTCAAATGGAGTGATAAATGGATAAAAGAGAGCACTAAAGGCTTCTTTGAGAGTAAAGTTTATAAGCTATCAGTTACAAGGTGTTTCAAGTTAAAGGAAGATAGATGAATGGTTCAAGGGAAGAAAAGAGAGAGGACCGACAAAAACCTATGGAATATGTTAAGCCATAAATTATTGGGTAAACAAAAACAATTCACAACGTCACGCTTATTACATACTTACATGTATATGACCATTAGAATAGCACCACATGGACTTTTACTTGGAAGTAACTGACATGTATATTACCTGTACATTAAATTGGTTTCCTTCTTTTAGTATAGGTGCCTAGTACGATGTAGTTATGCTGGTAAGGAAACACAGATTGACCAAGAATGTTAAGATGGTTAGCAGAGTGACTTGGGTGCAACAATATGCTCCGTTTTAGGGCATAAAGGGAGGTACACACAGGAAGTGTATGATGCTGGCATCCTTGATCTGGCGTCATTGACTTACAGTGAGTCATCGTCCTACGCCAGTCTTAATTGTGGCATTCCATCACATTAGAGCCCCAGAGAGCCACATCCCGGCCACCATACCTTGACTTTTGCTGTTTTTTAGTACAGGCTTCAATTGATGCAACATGGTAGTCTACTGTTCCGGTTTTGCCCCTTATTTTGGGTAACTTTGTTTTTGTTAACCTGGACCATATTTTCCCATGTTTTTGTGTCTAAATTTTTGGATTTAGTCCTGTATTAAACAAGACCAAAACAAGCTGCAATGTAGAGTTAATGGACAATTGAGCACCTTCAACTTACATACACACATTCCTATATGACCTTACATCATTCTAACTCAATACTACATATTTGATTGGTCACTGTTTTTACACTCTTAACTGCTTTTACCTGTGTAATGTTTTATGGAAAGCAAACTTTGAATTGCCTTGTTGCTGAACTGTGCTATACAAATAAAGCCGTGTTGCCTAGACACCAATGCATGGGAAGACTGGGTCCAGGTTGAGAAATACCGAAATTACTCTTTAAGTGAGTAATTGAAAAAGGCTAATTTTGTCCTTGGAAACACTGATGGGTGACAATGTCTTTCCTTTAGGCTGAGGCTTCAAAGAGTCTAAAACATATCATGGCTGGCCTGCCTTATGTAATTCAGTTAAAGAATGTCACATTATTTCTATGTAATAAACTGTGATTGAAAGATAATTATCAAAGACACAAAATAATCGGCACATGAAAATACATCTGCATGCCTGTAAATGTTCAGTGACTTGTTCTGTTTCCCATGGCCTTGTGTTGTTTCCATCCAACCCTCACGCTCCCTTCACTGAGATGTGAACTCAAACTCTCACTGCAATTAAATCAATGGTCCACAAACTGTGATAAGAACAATTTCAGATTGCTCAGTATTCTCTCCGTGGTATGAAAACTGCATCTGCTGCACTGTAATTGCCCTTTGGGGAAGATGTTAAACTATTGAGAACTTACACGTTTCCATGCAGACAGAAAACTGCCATATACAGACAGAAATGCACATACAGATGCATATACACTCTTAAATGCTGGTACGCATATAAACACACAATGTGCACACGCACATTCTTGTTCTGGTAATTACTAAGATAAATATACATGCACATGTGATCCAAGCGCTCTGATACGCATATGCATGAGGGTACATGTGAAAACAAAGAACACAGTCACAAATTCTCCATATTGCATTAACAAACATTCAACGCATGCACAAATAGCACACTGCAAAACGATCTCCATCCCATCAAGTCATCACTGAGTCTCTAAAGTCAACCAAAACAAATGTTGAAAGTTGATTTGTATTGGAATTAAATTATAATAATTGTACTACGCTGGGCAATTGTTCAGTCGTTTCATAGAGAACATAACTTTAAGGGCTAAAAATGACTTCTTAGTGTTTGAGATTATGTTATTATTTTACAGTGCATGCACAGACCCACACTATCCACATGCGATGTCCGCCCACAGGCTGCCCATGCACTGCCACACCCACACATAGTGTTTGTACAGTACATAAAGGGCAGAAAAGTTCAAATGTTAAATTGCCCATTTTCTGAAAAAAACACTTTTCCCGGGACATGTCGTGTTATTTTGTGTCTCTGGTGCTTCCACACGCATACAAACTTGGGTAAAAAAACATCTATGCTGTTTTGAGTGAGATACGGTTTCTGAATGTCCTCTGCCTTCAGTCTCCGGGTGAGCTGTTCAAAATCTGTACGGCTTTTTACGTCACTAGCTGAGACGAGGTGGCTAACCATAGCATGCTAGCGCTAGCATGCTAGCTCGTTCTCAATGGCAAAACACTGCTACAACACACACTAGTTCACCATAATCTCCAAAAGAACTACTTCCATGTCCCTGTTCTACAGGTATTCCAGCTAATCCTGCCTTGTACTGACCAACGTTGGAGCTGTTGTGATCGTACCTAGCGACTGAGCATGTGTGACTCCCAACAAAGATAGTATAGAAGTGGGATGTCTCACTCTGTAACTAAACACACACCCACAGAGACCCAAATACACAGGGTGAAAAAAACAATCTGCAGCAATGTGCAGTACAACAAAAACATTGTGTTTTTTGAAAATGAATCCTTTTCTGGTACAACCTCAAAATACAATTATGAACCTGAAAATGAGCATGATATGGGCGCTTTAAGTGTTTTATAATGTGAGAGACACAAATCGTCAGAGAAGTTGAGGGACACAATTAATAATGCAGCTGGAGCAGAGAAGTGAGGTGCACTCCTCCTTTAATCTGTGTTTGCTTGGTCAACACCGTTTAGCCTTGCAATTATTTATTCATCCCACTTTCTTTTCTCATTTGTCCTTCCATTTGACATGCTGCATCCCCCTTCCACCCATCCATCACCCTCATTCCCTCCCCCTCACTTTCTTTGTCGTTTTCTCTACCTCTATCATTTTCCTTCTCTCCGTGTCTTTGTCAATATTGCTTTACTATCCTCTCACTCTTCACTTTCTCTCTCCAACTGCTAATCTATGTAATAATAGTCTTTGTATGTTTGCCAAAAGTCCCTCTCATCCTGAATGCACTTAGATGAATCAATAGTGAGCTTGTGTGTGTTTGCTCGTGTACTTGTAAGTAGATTCACAGAGATATGCTGTATGTGATTGTGCATGTGTGTGCCTTTTGTCATGGTTGTGTGAGTGGTGGATAACTGTGTGTATGTACTGTATGCTTTTGTGAGATAACTTTGTTATCATGGCAAAGGAAAAGCAGAGCTTGACACCGAATGACTTGACATTGAACGTCATAAAAGATGAACAGTGGCTTTGATTCCATCCTGTTCATCTTTTACTCTCACCTTTTCACCTCCCCATCCCTCTCTACCACTAGCAACCACTTTTCTCTCTTTCCACAGTGTTACCATCCCCCATCGTTCCATCCATGCAATAAGCCAGCTATCTAGCCATCCACCTCTTCAGCCATCCATTTGTATCAATGGGTGCGCATGATAAATGTTTAGACCTTGTTTGGGGGAAAACATCCTATCTAAAGGACACTGCCACAGACAGATCATTTATCAAATCTTTCCAACACACACACACGCACACACACACAAAACACAAACACACACACACGCAGGGGACTGATTCAGTCCTGTCACATGTGAAAGTCATCACAATTTAGCTCTGCTGTCAAAATGCATTACAGTTAAATTGTACTGTGTTCTTTACATTATATACACACAAAGATGCATACTGTAATGAAGCATACATCATCCTTTTATATAAATCTGATTTTTGTTCTCATTGTCTTGTTCAAAAGGAAAGTAACAAAAAAAAAAACATGAGAAAGTATGAGAGGGGGGCTACAAAAGAAAAAAGAAAAAGACCCACGTAAAGAAGTTGCTTTTTCTCTTAAACACTATGAAGAGGTGTCATACATGTCACCCATTTAAACATATGCATGCATGTAACTAGGACTAAAGTTGAAAATCAGCCAACTGGCTAACACTGGCGCATTTAGAAAAATGTTGATTAATGTGCGGAGTCCCAATCGAATAAATAAAGAGTTGTGTGTGTGTGTGTGTGTGTGTGTGTGTGTGTGTGTGTGTTTCCCAGATTGCAGTTGGGATATACAGTATATCAGTTTGTGGTGCTTTGGAGGTCTTACTGTGTAAGGGTAAATGGAGATGAATGGGGCCACTGCCCTCTGTCTCTATTGATTTCTGTATCACCATGTCAATCCTCTGGCTTTCATACACACGCTATTATCTGCTCAAGACACTAGCATACCACTAGGGGCTGGTGTCTCATGGCCAATAAAGTTCAGATAGAATGAACCACGCAGTCACCAAATGAAAAATGAAAGATAAAAACTCACAATTTGATCCCCTGCATAATGAGATTTTAAAACAGTTCCCGCAAGCTTAACCATGTGGCATGTGTTCATTGTGTTGAGTTACTAATTTAAGCAAGTTTTAATAATCTACACCATTTGTTTTTAAAGCAACACTAGACAATTTTTTGTGACTTAAAAGTATGTTTCCAAAATCTTTTCATTGATTCATCAACTTCTGCACTTCTGCATTCACTTTGTGGCGCTCCACCGGCTATGACCACACTATGCGAGTTTGCCAGATTGGGTAGCTGAGCTGTAGTTCCAAAGAGACACAATAGGACAATTCCACTTTCAACCTGTAGGGGTACCGAAGTGGGGAAAGTTCTCTAGTGTTGCTTTAATACTGTAAAAATACTGCCTGCATGGGAAAAATGAATTGGTCATTCTAAAAAAAAGTCTGCCTAGGAAAAGTGATGTTTGTATTTAACATGGGTTAACAGGATCACAGTGAATCTAAATGTTACACGTAATGAGGCATATTTTTGAAAAATGTGCGGAAACTTTCTTATTCTTGACCAAGGGAAACAACTTCTGATGAGCTGTACTAGCTGCCATTTACCTCCACCACTCTCTTTGGTGGACTGTGGTTTAGCCAGCGTACAGCAGTTTCACCACTCATCATGTTCTGTCAGCTTCAGCTTTTATCATGCATCATACTGTGGGCAACAGCAAGTGTGTGTGTGTGTGTGTGTGTGTGTG
>NC_045748.1:4381408-4383762 GCF_008692095.1 Etheostoma spectabile | reverse complement strand
TGTGTGTGTGTGTGTGTGTGTGGAGGGAGGGGGTCAAAAATGTCCATCTGGTGATTTGAGTGATAGACTGATGAATCAATGTGAGGCTTTCTGACAAATGTATCAAATAAGGGGTGTGTTGAGCAGAAATCGAGAGCTTGCTCAGCAGCAGTACACATATTATGCACCGCACATTGTGCTGTAGCTAGCTGTTTTGATTGGATTTCATTTTCTTTTTTTTTGTGTCCACCTATTACACTGCAACATCTATAACAATCAAGGGTACTTGTCATTTGTCTTATGAGTTTGATTATCTGACAAAACAGCTCTTGATTGAAGCCACTTAGAAGTCCTGGGTGTCAGGCTTTCTGCTCAGCAAGTCAACACAGCATCATTTTCGAAGCTTAGTAATAGTTGGCAAAAAAATTGCAGATCTAAACAACTCCCAGTCAAAGTCCAATCCATTAATCCAAGCACAATATGTCCATCAAATTTCAGATAAATGTATTCTAATTTCCTACAGCCAGCAAACTAAACACCTAATTTATTTTAGGCTACATTGCCAGAGGCAATTTATTACAAAATGAAGCATTGTCAGGGTAAAAGTATTTCAAGCAGAGGGTATAGCTTCCACACAGTTTCCACCTCCTAACTGCAAGTTCAAGGATCCCTCTGCACAGCACTGTACCTCAAGTCTGCTTCCAGTGTGTACGTCAAATGTGTATGAATGTGTGCAAGTTGGTTAATGTGAGCGCTTTGCAATGTTCTCTGCATAAACAAGCTATGCAAATGAAGTCCATTTATAGTACCACTATGTGCTTTGTAAACCACTGACAAAGAAACTAAAAGTTATCCATTCACAAATGCATTATCTATTCCCACTTATCCTGGGGAGGCTCATGTGAGGTTGAGGCCTAATTCACATTGAGCAAGAACATGTTTTTTCATTGTTTTTTCATGTATACAGTATTTATTTATTTTTTTTACTAAATAACAATTTGTCACAGAAAGGAAAGAAGGAAGAATGGGATCAATTTTAATTATATTATAATAAATAATATGTATCTTTCACGACATGTTCACGTTTGACATTCTTGACATGCTGGCATGACAGCATAAACCAAAGTTAATGTTGAGACACATTCACTGCCGCCGTGTTGTTAAGACCGTGATGTTAAGCCACAGGCTTTTTAACGGTGCAAGGTCTAGTTCGGGATTTTTGAAATGGCTGGGGGGTTTAGCTCCCTTTTACTGTAATTGCTGCTATGGCGATTGGGGCATCAAAGAGAGAAATACTGTTTGAGAAATTACCCTTGGACCTGCCATTTCTGTGCGTTTGTGTGTTCTCAAATGGGAGGAGTGTGCGGCGAAAAAATGGGAGCTGTCAGTCAACCTAATGAGACCAACCTTCTCAGTGCACACACATACACACACAGAGTGCCATCGGGCCAGTGGAAGTGCCATATAATTGGGTTTCCTTTCCAGGACAACAGACATGCTCACTGGATTAGATCTGACCACCGACGCCAATTCTCTCCATGTCTCCCTCTCTCTGCTTTTTCCACTCTTTTTTTGCTTTCTCTGACTATCTATTTTTTGCATCCCTCTGTTTTCACACTTTTCTCGGCCTCTTCAGTTTTCCTTATTCTTCTCTTCTCTATTCTTCTGTCTGTCTGTCTGTCTACACTTGTCTTTCTGCATATGCCTTCCGTCTTTTATTGCTAGTGTTCTGCTTATCTCATTGTACTTCCTATCTCTGACCTACATGTTTGATGCTTTATGCCATATCATATACGTCTAATATAATATATAGATTAAATATGACAAAGTAGATGATACTAAGCGAGATTATAATTAAAATTTGTAATGTAATTTATTGGATTTATTGGACCCCTAGTACAACCTGCCCATGGATGTAATAATAAGGGACAGTTGGAGTTCATTCCTTACTTTTAATCCCATGACATCACAGTACATGTATACTTGCAGTAGATAATATGAGATTAAACTGTATTGATTCCAGTGGGGAAGTTATTTGAGGTCATTGCAACAGTAAACACAAGTACAAGATGTATTAATGATTAAAGAAGGCACAAGAAAGGGGGTTGTTCTGTAAGGGGGAATGACCCAAAAAAGAGAGGAGAGAAAGGCAAGGGGATGATATAGAGGAAGAGGAGAGGAGGGAAAGGAGATGAAAGAAAAGGAGAGTAGGGAAATAAAAAGTATGTGGGGAAAAAAACATTGCTTCTTTTTCTCACAGTTCCTTATGCAATCCCTGAGGAATGTTCACATCTCCTCTCTTTGCCCCTCTCATTGTCTGCATCTGTGTAGAGGCTCGTGTGTGTGTGTGTGTGTGTGTGTGTGTGTGTGTGTGT
>NC_045748.1:4380415-4381398 GCF_008692095.1 Etheostoma spectabile | reverse complement strand
TGTGTGTGTGTGTTTGTGTGTGTGTGTTTGTGTGTGTGTGTGTGAGAGAGAGAGAGAGAGAGAGAGAGTGAGAGTGAGTTTCTAAAGCTTCTCTAAAACAATAATTCAAGAAATTAGTCAAATTCACCTCATTATGATACCATTTTATTTCATAATTCTTATTTTCTTTGCCCTTTTCAAAAGTCTTTTTATTTATTTTGTTATGACATTTTCCGAGGAACACTTTTTATTTCATAATGAAACGTTTTACTTCATGTCACTTTGTTTGAAACCTCACCTTTCAGTCAGTCACATGCCCCTCTTGCTTCTTAAGCAAGAAAGCCCAACACCTGCTATGGTAATTAGCCAGTTAGCTAAAGCACCAACATTGTCAAAGTAATTCTGAATCAACTATGAAGCTGCTGCTGTAAATTAACAATGCACAGACACAGAAAGTAGCAACTCCTCTAATTTGTATAGCTTACCATGGCTTCTGATACAATTTACCAAGCCAGCATACTAGCTAGACACAGTTGTGAGCTGGTTTTATTAGCATCAAAGGGAAGAGCCAGTGTTAGCCAGAGTTAGCAGTGTTAGCTAGCTTGTGTTGGTTAGAGTAACTACAGAGCATTGGTCTGTCTGTCTTTTTGCTCTAAAGTCAGTTGTGTGGTGCTCTCTGTGGAACATCTTTACAATCAAAGTGCTGTTGAGGTAACTAGCATTAACCAGCTAACGTTCCTGCATTAATACCAGGCAAACACCTCTGTGTTCTCCAGTTCACCGTCAAATATTAATGCTTACATATGCTGTTTACAATGAACAGACATATGGTGTTTATGCAGGATAATTACTTTCAAAATAGACCATTTTGTGGTCATTCCATTTGGGTAGAATCTTTTTTATTATCATATTATATCTTGGGGTTAGTGAACACAGTATATTTACACTGAGTCAATGGGACATGAATATGCTAAGGTAAATATTTGTGTGTGTGTGTTTGTGGG
>NC_045748.1:4378353-4380405 GCF_008692095.1 Etheostoma spectabile | reverse complement strand
GGGGTCTGCTTTTCTTACATGTCAGTGTGTGTGGATGAGTCACAAACGTGTCCCTAAAAAGTGTGCGTAATTTTCTTATAGACCCTACAGTGCAATACATCAGGCCTTCAGACACATGTGAAGCAATACGCACAAAGAGAGAGCAACAAGTACACATACATCATTTCACCACCACTGACACGACACAGGCTTCGTCTTGCAGTGTGAATGATCTGACAGTGTCTTTTGGCAGCAATAGCTGCAGCCTCTCCAAAATGTATCACCCCGTGCCATCTATCTCCCATCTACCCTCCTGCTTTCTCTGTGCCTCCCTCCCCTACCCACTCCTTCTAGTACGTGATATTAAGCACTGCACAAAATTCTCTCTGTTTAGTGACTTGGCAACGCAGCAACACATCCATCTCTCTGGGAGTGTTTATCTGCAAGCTTTTTACTCTATACACTCCTCCACATATAAACAGTAGTAGTTCACATACATGTGCATTGCACCAGTTCCAGGTCAGCCTTGCAAACACAAACAATAATGCAACACACATGTACTGACATGAGTTTTAACATGTGCGTACAAAGAAAAAGAGGAATATTTTTACAAAGATGCGTTTTCTTTTTTTACAAACACATGGAATGCAAGCGCGCACACAGAAGCACACACACATGCAGAAATATGAAGGCCCATGCAAAGATTTACATGAGCGCACAGAATCAAACAGATGTGCGTGTGTGGCTGAACTCTCACAAGCTTTCACACCATAGACACTAGTATGCAAACACACATACACATTAGAGTCAGGAAGGAATGCTGATGGAAGCTATGGTTGAATATGCTGGTTGGACTGCACATAAACAGTAGATGATTTAGCCTCAAAGGCTGCACACACTTTCTGTTAATGCACACATGTACACACACTATATATACTCAAGTATATCCACACAAACACACAGCACTCAACGGGACCATGTAACACACACACATGCTCGGATGACATTGTTATTGCATTCCACTAATGAAATTAAGCCTATAAATGTAGCGCTCGGTTAGGCAGATAAAGCCTGAACTTCCGTCCAAACAGAGGGAAAGGGGGCGAGAGACAAAAAGTTAGAGCATTTAGAGAGAGGAGGCAAAGTTGACTTTACTCTGGCTTTACAGAGAGGGTGACCGGTGACAGACAGATTACAGGAAGACAGAGGAAGCGGAGATGCAGGGGATGTACGAGGGGGTTATTTGTCAGATTGACTGCAGATTTGCACATCCTGAACAACTAAAAGGGAAATTCCAACTGGAGGCTTTGATAGCAGCTGGTGGTTGGCAAAAATGATATGTTGGTGTGAGGGGATTTTAATCAAATCACAGACTCTTCTGAGCAACCCTTGAGATATCAACAATATTTAAAAGACAGTTGTTTATGACAACGTAGGTATTTTTGAAGATTTGTCCTCATTTCCATCAGTAATACTTTATGTTTTACAAAGTGATATGTACATAGTCACAATGGACTGATTTGATAAGTTTTGTCAGGATAATCTCAGATAAATTGTCTTTGAAATTGTCTTTTAAACCCGTGAGATTTTTGTTTTTGTAAGTGTACATTTTTATGTGATTGCATACTAGGGCTGGGTATCGGTACTTAATACCTTTTAAGGTATTGACCAAAATAACCCAGTGCCAAGTAGTATTGAAACTTCTCCAGTCAAACAATACTTGCATTCAAACCCAGATCTATGAAAAAAGAAATCACTATTTTTATGCTTTTGCTCCCAGCCAATGACCGCAAGCGCTCTTTAAATTGATTTCATGTGATTGGTCCGCTACCGCAGCAGCAACAACCCACACGGTCTGTTTTTGTGGTGAACGTAGTGTGCCGTAAATAAGAATAATCAAATGAAGTACTCGGCTGGGATCGATATAACTTAATGGGTAATGCTACTGGTATTCACGTTTGAAAAAACAACAACAGCCTTATCATTTACAAATCCAAATTTCAGAATTATGCAATAATGTTTTTGCCATTACTGGCACTCCGACCCCCAAAAAAAACATAACCGTTAAACAAA
>NC_045748.1:4359636-4378343 GCF_008692095.1 Etheostoma spectabile | reverse complement strand
TTCATGCATACCAAAAGGCAACCCTCTAGCTTACCCAGTGGAGTGACCCGGGAGTGATTCAGGAATCCTGAATCTCAAAGATTCAGTGTGGTGGTCTGGTTGCACTGCCTGCAAAAGGCAACAGGCATGTCACTAAATCATTTAATGCACTAACTGTAACTTACAGGGAGGCAGCAAGTCATTCTCTCATGCACTTCTGTGACTCAAACATTTAGTTCATTCTCTGTTGGGCTCTGCAAATTAAAGTGGGCACAACAGGCTTTTAAATGTTGGCATGCATCACATTGTGTTATAAAATGATGTGGCATTGGTGCCAACGCTTTCTGGGATAATCATCAATTATGCCACTGGTATTTTGCAAGCATGTGCTGGTATGTGTAGAGTGTAGAGGCAGCGGGGGCATCAAGGTTCAATCAATTCAACAGTAAAATGTAAAACACAGCAAGGATAAAGCAACAGACTTGACCTATGCACAGCATAATGATGAAAGGTGTGTTGTAAATAAATGAACACTGGATAAAAATTGTATAGTGTATGGCCACAGCTGAATGTACCCACCATAAAAGAATAAAGGCTCAGGCTAGGATTGCTATACTGAGCCCATAATTTCTAGGTAGATCTATATATCGCTAGAAGGGTATGACTTTCAGACCAATGTTACTCAGTACTCCATGACTGCATTTACAGAAATTCATAATGTTGGAACATTTCACATCCCTAGGAGCATAGTATACAATATATAAGATTGTTTTTTTTTTAAACTATTATATGATTAGATTAGAATAGACAGTACTTTTAGTCAATAAACATTACCCAATTGTGCTGTTCCCTGATCCAAACTGACAACCTGCTCTCTTCCTTTTTCTGTTCAGGTTGAGCTGTCTGACAGCACCTCCCACACCATCACCGATGCCTATGCTGGGAAGGAATACATCATCCAGGTAACATCTCCTGTCCTGCAACTCTACCGGACTGACCATTTAAGACCTAGGGCCCTATTTTAACGATCTGAGTGCACAGCGTGAAGCGAGTGGCGCAGGTGCGTTTAGGGCGTGTCCAAATCCACTTTTGCTAGTTTGACGGCAGAAAAGAGGGTCCGTGCCCCAGGCGCATGGTTCAAAAGGGTCGTACTTACTGTCTTCAATCATTCATAGGTGTGTTTTGGGCGTAACATGCAATAAACCAATCAGTGTCACCTCCCATTCCCTTTAAAGGCCAAGCGTGTTTGTAACTTGGCCCATTGCTATTATGATGGCGGATTTGCACCGTCATATTTAATATGCAATCTTATTTTAAAGATGCGACAAAGCTTGGAAACAAATGAATAAATAAACATGTGTAAGTGATAATATAGGTAGGGAAATGTCTGACAGTGCAGTACTGTACAGTTACTCACTTTTGCATATTGATTTTGGTCTTCTGCTTCCTATTTTTTGTGCATACCGCCTGTTCACATCCTACTGACTTTTCATATGATACTTAAGCTTATTAATAAACACTTCTAATTAACTAATGACTGTGTCCCTGTGCTTGTGTTCAACAGGTGGCAGCCAAGGACACAGAGATTGGAACATGGAGTGACTGGAGTGTTGCTGTCCATGCTACACCCTGGATTGAAGATCCTCTGCCGATCACTTCCACAACCGAAGTAGACTTTCCTACCGGTAGGTCACAGCCTCAGTTGAAGCTTGTACCTTAGTTTCTTACCTAAGGGGACTTTCAAAGTTGACTTATGTCAGCTAAGAAAGTTGAGAACACTCACATTTCTGAAAACACTATCCAATCCACACCGCCAGGAATGAAAGCAGGTTTCCTCGTGTTGAACTTTCTGTGATTGAGGTTTCCCAAAGCATATCCACTTTAAAAACAAACTCTCTCCCTAAGTCAAAGACAAATCAAATACAAGTCTCACTGACTAAACTGATGAAGCAGATTTCAATTTATGAATGAAAAATGGTCTCTTCAAATACATAAAAGACCAAAAACAAAGGTCATGATATAATCAAATGTTGTGACCGAAAGTCTACAGCCGTGCTCGGAGAGCTTTAAGCCTAATGCTAACATGCTCATAATGACAATGCTAATATGCTGATGCTAAGCAGGTATAATAATAACCGTGTTCACCATCTTAGTTTAGCGTGTTAGCTTGCAAACTTATTTTTTTGACCTGCTGATCATACCTGCCAACATTTGGTTTTTCTAAATCTGGGAGATTTGTGCGGGGAGGGGGGGTATTATTTACACTGCAATATACATGAAAACATAACTTAATTATTATTAAAAAGTCACAGAAACACTTTGGTACAATCACATTTTAGTTTTGCATCATTCCTTGAGCATCAATAACTATCTCTCTTTGGTTAACATCAGTATGTTTTGTAAACCTGAATAGGTGCTCTTTTTTTTCTTTTCCAACACTTTTTCTGAAGTGTTGTAGTTGTAAGTGGCAGATTAAGACGTTTTCTTCCTCTGTCTGTCTTCATGAGGATATGATCAAGGATACAATCGCCTGTGTGCCCTTATGTGCCTCTCCTGCGCCATGGTGCCGCCATGTTTTAATGTGCTGGGTAATGTCCTTTTTCCCCCCGAGCGCTACATTAAAACCAATGAGACACACCTTACAAAAGAAATGGAGGATGTTGATAAGAATAGGTAAGATGCTTGTAAATTGTTGCATCCAACACTGTTGAAATGTACAGCTATGTTTTGATTTCTTTGCGGGAACACCGCCTTCACCTGCCATTTTTATCGGCTCGCTTCCGGGTCTGAACTTTCCGTGAAGCTTGCACAGAGATCAACTGCACAACTTTAGGTTGTCAGGTTGAGGTGACAAACGGGTTAAAAATGCTATAAGGTGTGTGGATTGTGTGAATAGGATGCGTTTCATACTAGATCTGGCAGCTGGTCAACATTAGACAAACCTATTGGTCCGATTATTTATAAAGGAGTTTGGGCCATGCAAATTACAAGATTTTCTCAAAAGAAATAATAAACCAGAGGGGAGAAGACAAGGCTAAATGCAAATCAGTATCAAATGGAAGCCTAAATTGTATGGATAAAGTGTGTTAGGAATAGCCAATGATACACTTTTAATTGTAAAAATTGACCAATTCAAAGAGAGAAGGATAGAGATAGAGTTGCTAAGGGCTGACATTGAGATATCACAATAATATTTCTCTGATTCAGTTTGTTTTTTATCAGTCTCGTAGTCCATCAGGTGAAAAAATCATTATGATGATAATAAAATATTCCTATAATGATTTTAACATTCTTTGTGCCCACAGCTGTCACGCTGTAAATTTCCTGAACCAGTTAGGTATGAAATTAAGTTTGCCTAATAACTTTCTTTATCATTAAATTGAGTATGCTATAAGCATTTGATAGCCTTGAACTTTTATCGCAGCTTAAGCTAAGAGATCCAGCAGCCTCCAGACAAATCGACACACATGGACCTGAGCGCCTGAACACGGCCTCAGTGAAACACTGTGCCATCTTTCAAAAAAAAAAAAACTCTGTCCCTCCTACAGCCTCAGATTGACTCATCTACAGTATACCGGTGCTAAACTTTCTAGGTTTTAGTTACGCATGACAAATTGTCATTTAAAATTAAAGTCATTGTAGATTATTATATTCTGTGTGTCCCTTGACACACACACACATACTCATACACACAAGGATAAAAACTATCTCCGGGAATTATCTAGTTGGCACCCTTTCAGCATTTGGCTGAGATCAAGGATGGCTCTCTTATCAAACCGAAATCTCTCAACACACTGATGACCCCTTAACAACAGGACGCCCATTCCAGATCTGATCACTCTCCGCCATTCTCTCCGACAACCCTGGACTAGCAAAGTGCAAATGGAAGGACACATTAAATGAATAAACACTGAATGCTATTGGAAGGATAAAATTGCAAACCTGCAATGACTGGGAGCCTGAGGGTTTATCTACACCTTCACCAAGTTGCATATCAAGCTATCAAACACTTGGTTATATGATATTTAAAACCGATCTTTACTGACAATACACTATGTGACCTTCCTCCACAGTGGTGCGTAGGAGGGTCTGGCCGGTCCACGCAGCATTCCGGGATGGGAGAAAAACGTGCTCTGGTGTATTGGCATTTCTTTAAACCCATCACAATTGTCTTGGTCAGCACTAAGCACCAGACAGAGCCACGGTGCCGCTGCAAAATAGCCTCGGGAAGGAACTTGTTTTGGTGGAACACGTGTACGTTCAAAGGTTGTTTTAATAACCGTGGTCCTCATAAATCGACCAGAGTCTAAAATGCCAAAACGTCTGTGCCCACGGCAACGGATATCCGGGCTAATTGAGTGAAATCTTTGCAGTTTAAGGTGGTGCGAGGTGTGCTTTTGCACCTATAACCACACCCTATAGTACACTTCAACATCATTGCAACAAGTGGTTGGCAAAACTTTCTTGCAGATGTCAAATTTAGGGAGAGCAATCTGGATTATTACAGTCTCATTGGATACAGCTCCTGACCAGAGCAGTAACTGTGCCAGGCAAGGGGAAAAGCACGTACAGTGGTCAGATACCGATATGCACAGTTTTAGGATCAATATTTCCAGTATGAAAACGCTCTCTGCAAATGTGCAAATAAATAATTTCCAGCACAGAGGAGAGTCTTTCTATTGACAGGTCACAGCTCAAGTTGAACCACCAACTTTAACTACTGTATATTGTACCACATAACTTTTGGATAGACAATTTACAGTTATTTGCTTTTCATACATAAAGTGTGTCTGCTTCACTAAAGATTTACATTTTTGTTTCCCACACCAATAAAGGCTTCACAAACGGCAAGCTTTTTTCTTTTTTTTGCCCTTGATTTTTCCTCAGAAAACCTAAACTAAAAACTACCTCCACTCCCACTTTGTTTTTAATTAATAATAATAATTATTATTATTATTATAAAAATCCCCTAATAGCAGGTCTCTATCAATCAGAAAAATGTGATTATATATAAGATTTGTAAATCAATAACACTGCACACTAACGTAGCATTTCTTTCGATCATCCTTGGAAGCATTTTGGTTGAGCTGCCCCTGACTTCACTGTGCCCACCTTAGTTCTGAATCCATGTCTTTGTAAAGATAGCATCACTTGGGAAAGCTGTTTATTTATCATCCGGTGCAACTTGACTTTTACATCGGGCAGTTTCATATGAGGCAAAGTAGGGTCGAGAAATCATCCAGCTGTGACTGACTGACAATATGATCCAAATTTGTCTTGCTGTCTTTCTCTCCCTCTCGTGGCCTGTCCTTTAACATTTACCAACAGTTTTAAAGTCCAACAGTGACTCCTGTTGGTCATGCGCAGCACTGCACACTGATCAGCACAGTCCATTCTGCATGTGCTTACAGTACACATGACTAGAAACACACAAACACATGCTAAACAGCAAACATGCAACTTGCTCTAACACTCCCGCACACATACACGCACATAAACAGTGCTACACACACGTGCACAGTACCTCCCTATGATTATTAACACACAAACACTGACTCAGGACACAGTGTATTATCCTTGTTCTCAAAGAAAGAACAGGAGGTTATTGGGGTTCTCCTCATGCCTCTTCTCGATCCAGCTGCGGCATCTCTGCTTCCCTTCCCTCTCTCCTTGTCCCATTCTCGCATTCACTCACCCTTTCGGTCTTTTCTTTCTCTTTTCCTTTCACTTCTCTGTCTATTAGCCTGTCCCTGTCTTTCTCGTACCTTTGGTCACCTCACCCTTTGTACCTTGCTCTTTTTCTGGCCTCCTGCCATCTTCTTTACAGATGTTCCTTGCTGAGCGACCGATCTGTCGTAGCTGTGTGCCGCTGGAACTGCTTTGTGGATATCAATAAAGTGTTTTCAGGTCTGGTTGCCGTTCCCATTGATGGACACCCCATTTTCTCCATGTATTTTTTTGCCCCTCCGGTCTTTAAAATAAAGGCAGTTGAGAAGTAAGAAACAGTAGGTACTTTTCTGTCCACCTGGTTTTTATGCTAATAAAAATAAATAAATAAATAAACACAACATCATTTGTCCAAGTCCAGACGTCCTATTTTAAAGTAATTTCAAAACTCAATCAAGTAATTTTTCACTTTCCACTTTCTAATTGAATCAGAACCACATCAGTAGGGAAACAAGGATAATATTGTATTTCCTGTCCACAGCTGGACCAATAAACACAAAAACAGTTCAGCCAGGGCCAACTTCTTTTCCAGCTCACCAGCTTGTTAACATCTACACACTGACCAATATTTCCTGGCTGCTCAGTGGATTAGGTAATGAACGGACTTCCTGTGACTTATTGATTGTGTAGCTCACAGTCGAAACACACGGCTACACTTTCTCCATTTCCTCTTTCCCTTTACCCGTCTCTGCCATATTTCCACTTTATCCTTGTTTTTTTCTGTTTTTCCCTGTTCATGCATCAGCAAGAACAGGTCGACCGTACCTCGTGGAGAGTTGCACTTACGTGCCCGCTCTGTTTCCATCAACAGCCTCATTTTACATCAGAAGGATAGCGCGGTGACAGACGACGACATGTAGAAATCCCATCCTCAGTGATTGGATCATCGCTTAGCAACCACATTCCAGGAAGTAAAAAGCAGCTAGAGTCGAGGCTTAAAAAAAGTTGCAGACATCCTTAGTGTTACAACCATTTAAGATATATGTTTCGGCCTCACCCACGCTGAGAGACAGAAACTGGACACTGTCTAGCACCAAACAGGCAGCACTAGATATCACTTCTTATATCCTTCATGTCGAGATCTATTTATAAATGCTTGGTTTCTGCGTAATAAGCAGAAACCACCAATGCTAAAGGTTGAAGCAAATGCTGAGGTGCCTTAAGGTCCTCTTCTGCCGCATGCTGGCTCCAATTCATAGGAAAACCATTAACTTTATTATACTTATTATGTCATTAAGGTGACATTGAGTATTGAAACGGGAGGTGTTATTTCAGCCATTCACAAAGTAAAAATTGCATCCAATTCCTGGACAATGTTAGGTGAAGTATCCAATATATTAGAATACATCTGTTTTGAAAGTCAAAAGGTACGAAACAACGTGAGGCAAGAAGTTAACTAAAACTCCCAAGGTGTATCTATGGCGCTCTGGTTATGTGCTAGCTTCAAATCACTGATTTAGTAGTAGGTAGGTGTGTGCACGTCCAAGGGCAAGCTGACGTTTAGGCTTTGTGGAAACCTTACAATACATGCAAGTATAATCTGCTCACTTCTGGAGTAAAGGTCAGTTTTGGATGACTCTGGTGTCTAGGGCTGCATGATATGAGTAAAAATATCGAAATCAATTATTTTGACTGATATCGCGATTGCGATAGGATTCACGATATCGGAGGCAATGATCGTTTTTGTGTTATTATTCTCATTTAATGGAAATATATATGTATATATAAAATGATTCAAGTGTGATTTCTTTTTTTTTTTGCGAGGATCTGTACCAGACAAAGATTTTTTCATTAGTCTATAGGATGTGATTTTTCAGGCCGGGATGTCTCTGCAGCACCACAACACTTTCTTTCAGAATGGTTTGCCACGTTTTGCCTTTAACAAATATTGCACACCCCTGCGTTTTGGATATTGCAGTAGTTTATATTGTAATTTCGATTAAAGTGTGATTAATTGTGCATCCCTTCTGGCGTCTATGGGTATGTGTTTCGGTGTTCTGCAAAAGAAAAATCATGTTGTATTCATCACAGCTAAGGGCGCCTCTGACTAGCTTCTTCTTCATAGCACCGATAATTGAGGCTCATAAGTATAGAGCTATTCACCACACCAAACTAGCTTAAAAAAAACAGCATTTTTCCAAAAAAAGAAGATGAGTACATAACACACATGGCCATAAATAAGATGGAACTACAGTATTGTTTATCCAGGAGACTCCTGTGTTTCTGTGTGGAAATCTTGGGTAATTTACAGTGTCTCCTCTGTTGAGATGTCTCCACTGACTGACAAAAACTGGCATCAAGCAGAACCAGAAAATGCTGATTTTCTTACAATCTTTTACATTTGAATATCCTAAAGACGTCAACATTATCAGCTTAAACAGGCAGAATAATTGGAGTTGAAGTAAATAAGTAAATCTAATCTCATTAACTACTCTTCCCCGTGTATTCTTCCCATTCTTCTTGGTTTTCTCTGGGTTTTTTTGTTCAGTCTCCCTCTCACGCTCCTTCTCTCCTTTACCTGTTTTTCTTCCCCGCTGTTGTTCATCAATCTTCTCTCCCCGTCACATCATTGTCTTGTCGCCCCGTCCCCAACTACCTTGTTACATCAACGTACACCCCATAACTGTCTCTTCTCGTCGCCATCACATTAGGTCTGCATAATTTGTATTTCCTCCACCACTCTGAAGCAAAATGCTGTGCTGCAGGCGGGATAGTATTGCATTGAGCTGCTGACTATGTTAAACGTGTCCTAGTTCTCTCTCGCTCTCTCTCTGGCTATTTCACACCTGGCTGCTTCTTCCCGACTCCCAACACAGTACTACACAACAGTCATTAATTGGAAGGAGAGGGAAATCATATTCTCTCTCCAGTAACAACAATGACGTTGGTTCTAGACTGAACTGCAAACAGTGTGCATGACTTAATATCTACTGTGCTGCCTGCAGCTGTAGCAATAGCCCCGTTTTTATAAAACATTAAACTGTGATATTTGTATTTGTTAAGCTATATAAAACCAACCTGAAGCACTAAAAACTGCTTAAGCATTTAGTCATTTTAAGCTTTCAAGTACCAGCCCCATACACTTGAACATAACCGTACTGGCTGGGAATGTCACTGTCAATGTCAAGCTTTTCTGTTTCTTGGGAACAAAAAATAAAAAAAGGATCATTTTTAGTAATTTTTTTTATTGATTTATTGTTCTAGTATTTTACCAGGGCATGGATGGTTTTGCTTCCAAGTCTGAATAATAAATCTCAGTGTAGTCAAATGCAAAAAAAAGTCCTCAATTTTGTGACTGGAATTGGGATGAGTTGGTCTACAGCTCTGGTTATGTGCTTTAAAATCAGAATATGCAGCGTTTTATGGGTGTGTAAATGGGTAGATTTAGCATCAGACCTTTTCTTATCAGCAGTATATTAACCTGCCACAATGCACATTCCCCCTTTTTTCCGACTTTATTCACCTCCTGCTCTATTCACGTCTCCTTTACCTCAGGGTTTTTTCCTCAACCTCCGTTTCCCTTTCTCATGTTTCCGTTTCCATATTTTATCCACCCATCTATTTTGCTCTCTCCGTTTCCCCGTGGCGTTAGTATGAATGAGATTTTTTTTTGTCGTGTTCACTTAATAACTGCCTTGACAAGTCCCATATTGATTGTGCCTGCGGATTAGAATTGATTCCACTCTACAGTGTATTTTCCTTTCTGTTTGGTTCTTCCCCGTATGATGAGCGCTTTTCAGTGTCCATTCATCAAAATGACATTTTGGGTGTTTTGTCCCTGAGGAACAAAATGATTGTGTGACTCTGTAAGACCAACCAAAAAAACTAAGGAAAATGGAGGGGAAATCAGGTTATTGATTTAGAAGCGTTTATTAAAAATCTGCTCAGTAAGGTTTATTTTGTTTTCTGCTTGTTTTTCTAGAGACTAAGACCTCCCCCATACCGTCCTCCAACGCACCACAAAAGGCTGAACCTCCAGTGGGCAGAGCTGCCAGGCTCCTCACATTTTTCTCTCCTTTGCTGTTAGGAATGCTGCTGCTGTTCATGTGGTGAGCAAACCACACACACACACACACACACACACACAAACACACACACACACACTTGTAACGTGTGTAATGTGAGTTGATTATCAACTTCGTCATTCGGCCACATATTGGCAAGACGATGCATGTCTATTGATGCCCAAAAGCACGTTTAATAGAACAAGAGCAACAACGATTGGGTGAGTTTGTTTTATGACCCAGCGGGGCGTTTGTTTTTCATATGTTTCTCCAGAAACCCTGAAGGGATTGAGGAAAAAATCCAATCTGAAGCTGTCCCGTTTCATTAATTTTACAGGTTTCACTCTGTAAATCATGCCGTAATAGTCCGTCGCTTGTCGAAGATGTAGATATTGAAGAATGAATGTTGAAAAGCTTAATGTCATGGTTCAGAATAAAGCTTGCTGTGAAGGTGTGCAAACAGGAATTGTGTTTTGCAACCTATCCAGCACCCTTGTAATAACACTTACTGTACTTGGTACTGTATGTACAGAAATATTGATTTTTTTGGATTGCCTCCACACTCGCGAATACCGCTGCTTTGTCGCGACCTCGGCATCAGATACCGACACACAAGGCACTCACATGCACTAGAAGCACACATGGTCGGACCTGCATTTAAAACAAAGAACAGAGAAGCTCAAATACATACAACACACACACACACACACACACACACACACATACACACAGAGGGAGTGTGACTTCATTCTCTGCTCAGGACGCCATTACTCCACTATATCTTTACACAGCAATTTGTTTTTGCTGCTATATTAATGTTCTGCATATCAAGCAGAGCCCCTTGTAACCCTACCAAATGATATTAAACATGGCAGCTAAACACCTGCTGCTCATTTTACTTTCTACTGGAGGATGAAGCAAACCAGGTTTAGTTGGATGAATATGCTAAAGACAAAATTATGCCAATTTCTTGACCATACCCTCTACAGCGAGTCCAACTGGGAATCAGTGGTGTGTTGTTTAAACCCAGTATTATCTCTTCAGAGCATGAATAAGGGATCATGATTTGTTTTTGTAATACAGGCCAGTGCTAGTTTATAGTTCTACTCCACCACACACACCACAAAGGAAATATTATTCTTTTTGCTCCACTACATTTATCCGACAGCTACTAACAGAAACTTTACAAATTAAGATTTAGCATCCAAAAATATTTGAAAACAATATGAAATACAATGCATAGTTAAAGAATAAACCAGTGGTTCCTACATGGTTAAATTTATAAAACTATTTGAGGCCTGAAGTCCAAAAACTGAATTAGTGCATACACATGGTTTTAAACCATGTGGATCGGATCACCAGTGCACAGCAATAAATCAGAGTGTAAATGAGCACCACGATGCGTTGCAATTCAATTGCTCCAACCACTTGCGAGGTGCTATAGGATGCATTTGACCATACATCTTTTTGTAGTGTAAACATTAATGCATCCTGAAGGACTAAACAGGTAAATACGTCATTAATGCAGGATGTGGTGGTTGTTTTGGTGACAGTGCACCAACGCTCTATAACTTGCCTCTTTTACGACAAGTTGGGCAAATTGTTGTATAATCGGCCGTCATTTTGCCCTATAGAACGAGATGTGTTCGCTTCTGCTGACAACGATTTTGGATTACCGAAATGCATTTTAAAACAAAGTGTGGGGTGCCTGAGTAGCTCACCTGGTAGAGCAGGCGCCCGTACATAGATGTTTACTCCTCGATGCAGCGGCCGCGGGTTTGACTCCGCCCTGCGGCCTTTTGCTGCAGGTCATTCCCCCTCTCTCTCCCCTTTCATTTCTTCAGCTGTCCAAATAAAAATACCCAAAATGTAATCTTTTAAACCAAGTGTGGATAGGGCCTTTAAAAGGGACAGACCCACATTATGAGAATTGGTACTTTTACCTATATTTAAAAGTTAATGAGCGACTGATAGATGGACAGATACTAGTAGTAGTAAGTCCTAATCAATAACATATTCTGTTTGCAGCTTGTGATGTCTAATTTGTGCTTGTGTCTCTTTCTCCAGATGTAAATGTCTTATTCCTGAAGGGAGTAGGAGGAAGAAGAGGAGGAGGAGGATCTTTTTTCTATTTTGCACATGTTTCAAGGATACAGTGCATCGATCATTTCTGTCCATCACACAGTTACCCACCGAGATTACTTAGACATGAAACCAGACGATGATAATGCGGTTCAGCATTTTTTAATAATGGTGACATTATTATGGAGAAATTCTTCAGAGGTACTTTTGAAAGCGCCATCATCAACAACAGAAGCAACAAGAGCAGCAACAACCACAACAACAGCAGTGATATCAGCATAAACAGTCTTATGTTTCCCCCTGGTGGCCTCCATGGGCCACAGCAGACTTTGTTTGGCAGACAACAGATGGTTTGGGAATCTCCTCTTCAGAACAAGAAAAGCTTCAGAATCCTCATTACCTTTTTTTTGTTTTGGTTTTTTATTGTTCGATAGTCTTCATTTTCACTTTCTTGAAATTGCAGCACCGTACAAACAAACGCACACATATATAGAGCATTCGTGTGTGTGTTTGTGTGTATAGTCCCTGTAGCAGTGCCCATACAGCTAAATCATCATGCCAAAGACTCAACTTCACCCCCCCCCCCAACAAAATGATTCCCAAACAATTCACTGAGCTTCCTGAAGCCTGTGTCTGCCTTCGTTGTGGGTTAAAAAGCCCAGAAAGTAACGTCTGTCTGTGTCTGTGTGTCTGTGTGTGTGTGTGTGTGTGTGTGTGTGTGTGTGTGTGTGTGTGTGTGTGTGTGTGCGCACAACAACTGATTAATGCAGACTCAAACCGTGTACGAATAAAACTTAAGACAAGTCTGAGGAACCCCTACCGCTCCTGTTTGGCAACAAATGAGCCACAAAAATATTCAACTGAATCTGTCAACTTCCAACGACTGAATCAAAATGATGGAGCAAGTGTGGTTTTTTTGGGGGGTTTTTTATACGAGGACTAACACTTTGAAGAATTCAGTAAGGGTAGTCTGGCTTAGTTAGACAATTAGCTTTACACTCTGCTTTCAGCAACTGGCAAAGGGGACCTGGATTGTAAAACAATAAATAAAGTGGATTTGAGACTGAACACTTCTTTGCCCACCCATTTGTTTTGGTTCGACGACGACAAAGTTGGTTATTGAAACATTGAACAAGCTATGTTGGTTTTCCATTCTGCTCTGTGTTGTAAATTACACTTACACAAAACACTTTGCTTTCCAAATTCTGACGCCTCTACGAACGTTTTGCAGTTTACACTTCAATAGCCAATATCATCAGTTAATATTATGTTATTCAAAGGAATATTGATGTGTTTTATTGTATTTTTTTCTATCTTATGGACAAAAAAATACAAACACACATTTTTAGTTTTTAGTTTGTTTTTTTCAGACATTCATAATGGCTTAATTTTCCTTGATCCTATTTTGTAAACTATGATATGTAACTTTAACATTGAACAAAAAGTTTATTATTTAATAATAATAATAATAATAATAATGTATGTAGTAGCAGTAGAATGTTGTAACCTGTACCTGGGGTCTTTTTTATAGATGTATATACAATGACAGGTTTCAACCATTAAATGTGACCATTTCACAATGAATGATGACACAGTGGCCTCATACTCATTTTGCCTTTCAACTGATTCCCTGAGAACACAATATACATATATATATATATATAGATATATATCAGTGCTGTTATTCTGACCGGGTGATCCAAAACATTTTCTCCTGGTAAAGCAAAAACAAAAAAATGTTTTAAACTGGCATGAACAAGTAACTTTCTAATGGAACAACAGATGATGCATTTCTTGCTTCCCACAATCTGCCATAAACAAACACTGCTTCATTTCCAAATAAATACGTGTAACCTTGCAGAGAATGTTTTTCTCGCTTTGGCTCAAGGAGAAGGGAGAAGTATATTTTACAGATTCAGATGTGTTACAGCTGAGAACAAACCCTTCAGTGCCAGAGATGTGAATGCCTGGTGAACAGAGACAGACAGAATGTGCTACTTACTTATTTACTTACATAACACTGAATGAAATATGACATTAAGGTTTCAGGCCAATGCCTTGGTCAAGCACACAGAGACACACAGACACACACACACTAAAGTTCTGTTTGGGTGTGATGCATCTCCCATTTACTTAATTGTTTGTTCCTTGGCAGTTCAAATGTATCTTCAGTTGGTATTTCAACATGTGTCCATGTGTTCATTGATTTCAATATGCATCAATCATTTGACGTTAGTTATGTCCACTTTTGCGACTGATTTGAGCAACTTTGAGAAGTGCACTTGTAAAAAAGTTAGTTCAATTAGTTTCTCAGTCAATGAAAAGGTCAAGGCTAACATCAGCATGCTAGCATGCTAACATCAGCATGCTAGCATGGAAGTTTAGCAGGTATGCTGTAGCATGCTCACCGTTATAGTTTAGCGTGTTAGCATGCTAACATTTGCTAATTAGCAATCAACACAGCTGAATGTACAGCTGAGACTGATGGGAATGTAATTGTTGCAAGTATGCCACCATAGATCAAAGTATTGAACAAATTTAAGTTCAGACCTGATAATAGTGCTAGAGAAAAAGTCACGGGAGCATATCACGTTTCACAGCAATCCATTTTTCACTTAAAAACAATACTGTAAACCAGTTTGGAGACCCCCAAAGTCATCACAATCCATAATCTGGGGGCAATAAATGGCTTCACAAAATGCATCCACTTAGCCAGTTATTCCAGTCTGGACCACAGTGGTGTAGCGTGCCACTAGCATGACTAAAAATGAAATCACTTGAAAAACAGACACCTGTATTATCATCTGACTGCTCATGTTTCTTGCCACTTTTGCACATTGTGTTTCCGAGGTGCATTTATTTGAAGGACAACATAAAGGCATTCTTCATCAATGGAACAAAAAATCTGAGTGAGGACTTGACTCACTCCGTATAATGTCAAAAAAGCATTCGTCCTTTTGAATCTACTAACAACAAAAAACTGTTCAGCAGCTCTGCCATATTTTTCCTCTTTGTTCTGGTTCTCAGGTCTGTACAGGGATTCTTCACGTGCTGAAGACCATCTTTTTTATTTGAAACTGTTTTAAGTCATGCTCACTTAACCCATCTGTAATCACCATGTTCACATCTCGGCAGATAAGTCTCTCAGATTAATACAATTATCAACATTCAACCTGATATACCCAGAAATTAAGAACAAATGAGATATGCTTTGTCCAAACTCTCCTTTTGACCTTTAGCTATCTCACTCTGTGCTTCCCTCTCTCTTCAATCTGTCTCACACTCTCTCCTCTTACTTTCAATATTCTGACAAGTTCTGGCAGACCGACATGGAGACCGAGGACAAATCAATACACCATCTAACAGCTGTCAGCCACAGTCCTGTGTGTGTGTGTGTGTGTGTGTGTGTGTGTGTGTGCGCATGCGTGTGCGTCTGTGCATGCAGACGGGTTTATCTACTCCCATGGGTATTGCATTCATTACTCTTTCCTTCCTTCTCCCCCTGCTTATACATGCCTCTCCTTTTGGTGTTGATGATAACCCAATTACAGTATATATTTACAATGAACATGACATAAGATTGGTAAGGACAAGTCTCATATTGTCTTTTGTGTTGTAAATAGACCGAACAAATATTTGTTTGTTTTATTGCTTATAGTAAATACATAACCTTTCACCTGATATGCGATAAAATGCAACTGAGAAGTTCAGCCATCCACCCTTTGTCTGCCACCACGATGTGATCCATATTAACCAGAGGCGGGGCTAGGGCACATGGTGTGTGTGTGTATGTGTGTGTGTGTGTGTGTGTGTGTGTGTGTGTGTGTGTACGTGTGTGCGTGTGTGTGTGCGTGCGTGCGTGCCATACCATACAGAACTTGTCAGTTTCAACAGCCTTGCTCTGCTCAAATGACTCGTTGGACCTTTCACTGCACTGATAACTGGATGAATGACACATTCTCTCCTTCTCTCTCACTTCTGCCCTGGCTTCTGCCTCTCGCCTCTGAACACTCAACTTGCTGTCACTCCAACTTTGCTGCATCACTTCCAATACATATATACATATATATATATATATAAATATATATATATATATGTGTGTGTTTAAACATTCCTGTCTCTGTCTGTTTATCACAGTGTTTCAACTTCCTTATTAAGTGCTACTTATTCAAAGTACCTTCCCTTGTCTGAACATTATTTCACCAGTTTATATTTCATACAGATTTGAAGCCACATGTACAGTATTTGAAATACATCAAGCCAGTTCAACACAATGCAATACAGTACCGCACCGCCACTAAGGGTGACCACAGTAGTGGACATATAGTCAGTCTTGTATAAAGTACCTGAAAGTAGTACTTGAGTAAAAGTGCAAGTATCTTTCCAGAAAATGACTTTGGTTGAAGTTAAGGTCCCCTTTTAGAATATAACTTGAGTAAAAGTCTATGGTATTTACTGTAGTTAAGTAATTAAAAGTAACGTTATGATATTAAATGTACTTAATTATAGCAAAAAAATTAAAAAATGTCTTTACTTCAACGTTCAAAAACATTTCTTGCAAGTAACAATTGACGAAGATCCTTAGGGGAAATGTAGTGGAGTAAAAGCATACATGTTATTTAGGATATGTATTGGATTAAAAGGGAAAGTTTACAGAAATATAAATAAAGTACAGATACGTGAAAATTAAGTAGCATAACAAAGTATTTGTACTTTGTTACATTACACTCTCAAGACACTTTACAGATAAGGTAGGTCTTGACCACACTCTATAATTTACAAGGACCCAACAATTCCAGTAATAAATTAACACCTTTCAAAACGTTTTAACAAAATCTGGCCAATATAAGCTTCAAAGAGGTACAATATGTGGCTGTGCTGTTGTATTGCTTTAGATTGTAGAATTACCTAATAAAGTGTGAAAATGGCATCCATTTTTTTTTTTAACAAATTCCACACAAAAAACTCACACTGTAATGAATGCTCATACCGACTTATTTTTCAATTCTTGCGACTTTGTCATACTCTAAGCTAACTTAGCTCTATGTTGAAACCGTCAAATTAAAAACGTCTTTAAATAACGATTTATTTATTAATTTAACACAAATGGAGAAAAACTGAAAAAGAATGCTGCTTTTGGCCACTGAACGGCAGCAGAGACAACCTCTTTCAATGTGCGCTGTCTATGGTGCTGAAACATTCAAACGCATTCTCTAGCTCAGCGGCTCTCTTCATGGTGCAGAATCATCCAGACGCATGGGTCCATGATCCCAACTTCTCTGATATCATTTCTCCTCTGTCCCTATGTGACCCGCAAATCAATTAAATGTAAATGTGCTGTATTTATATAGCGCTTTTCTAGTCTTAACGACTACTCAAAGCGCTTTTACATCATACAGGATACATTCACCATTCACACACATTCATACAGGCTGCCGTACAAGGTGCCACCTGCTCATCAGATAAACACTTACACACATTCACACTCCGATGCGCAGCACCAGGGGCAACTCGGGGTTCAGTGTCTTGCCAAAAGACACTTCGACATGGGACTGCAGGGCCAGGGGTCGAACTGCCAACCTTTCAATTGGCAGGCGACCGCTCTACCACTGACCCACAGCCGCCCCGTAAAATTAAGTCCACCATCATGATGGACTGTCCAGTTCCTTTGCTAGGTGCAAAAGGGATAGGTGGAGCAACAGAGATGGCAAAAGTACTCGCTTCCCGAACTCAAGTAAAAGTAACAAAGTACAGGCTTGGAAATTTAATTAAAGTATAAAAGTTAAAGTAGTCTAGCGAATGACAACCGTTTTTTTAAAAGCTACCTGGACCACATATGTTTCTAGATTGCACGCTGAGAAACGTCAGTGGACGTGGAAAAAAAGCTCTTTAAATGCCATTGCCTGCATTTTAAATGGATGTCTGCCATTTGGCCTAAAACATCACATATCTGATTATTGTGACATAGACGGGACTCCAGGTTAATACGATTCTGACTGTGTAGCAAGATATGAATCCAATTATGATTCTGTGAGAATTCACAGATCCAGTTTCTCTTTTATAATCTTCCCCTTAACATTTAAAGGAATCTACATGTATGTGTGTGTGGGCTCAAATATGGCTTCTGGAAAGAAAATAAAGGACAAAATAAGAATTACTAAACAGACATTAATTAAGACGTTCCCCATACTTTTAGAGTTATGCAGCACATTGGCCAGGAGTCATTCTTGATGCCGGCTATCTCCGACATCTCTCTCAGGTAAGGCCGACGATGATTGGGAATTTCTTGCTGCTCGTCTGCCGAATCTCTGGATCTCCGTTTTCTTCATTTTCAATCATGTCGCCGTCCGTACTACTATGACCTAATGTTAGTGCCATCGAGCCACAATGATTAGCCGCTAATGAATGCCACTGAAACCGTCAAGTCGTCTTGTCGTGGTGCATCCAATTAGATTGAATTTGGTATTGATGATGTGAAAATTAATAATACTAATAATAATTTGAACTACAGTAACAAGCCAATTTTGTTAAATATAAGGATCAGAAAGTACCGATATTTGTGTTAAAATGGAAGTAGTAAAAGTAAAAAGTCGGCACAAAAATAAATAGTAAAGTAAAAATACCTGAAAAATCTCCTTGAGTACAGTACCAAAGTATTTGTACTTTGTTAAATCCCATCTCTGTGTAGCAGAATGTCACATTAGCAACCATTTGTTAGAGAGTTTTGACACTCTGCTTGACCAGGTGATCAGAATCCTGATTTTTTTTTCTGATGTTTGTCTCTCAAATCAACCAATCACAGGACTGTTCCACCAACTGCTTGTCAGCCTTAGACACAACAGTGCATGTATCGTAACTGGCATCGATAAGGTGGAATTGTAAGTCAGTGCCACAAAATGAGAGTTCATGTCATGA
>NC_045748.1:4346356-4359626 GCF_008692095.1 Etheostoma spectabile | reverse complement strand
AATTGACCACAATTACTGCTCGATCATTGGTGTCCGAGATGATCACTGCAGAATTCTGCAGGTTCATTCTCCAAATTGTTGTGATTCTTGTGATTGCATTGATCTTACTCGTAACTCTTTTCAAGAACTGAGGCTTATTTTCCTTTAACAGATGCGTTCAGAACACATTTAGACCATTAAAAAAATCAAGCAAAATATGCAAGCTTGGGGAGTCACTGTTTCCGAGACTTTCTGGATTTGAAAAAGCATTTTAAGTATATGATTAGGCTTTTAGCATCAGGTTTCTCCGGAAAGAAGACGTGCAGCCAAAATACAAAGCAACTGTGGACACTATACCTCCATTCAAAACACAGAAATTGAAAAACCAAACAAGAAAATGCAATGCCTGCTGCTAGGTAGCTCTCTGTCTCCGCTCTCCCCCTCCACTCATAAGTTTCATAAGTAATAAGACATCAGTTAAATTAACAAGAATTCACCCAAGTGGAAATAAAAATATTAATCACAAAAATCTCCTAAATTGCAGGAGTGAAGTCTAGTGTGTGGGAGTCAGGGTTCCAGCTGCAGCTCATCTACACTAAGCATCTCTGCTTCAAATACCCGTCAGCCTACCACCCTTCGTCAGATCATAGTCAAGATGACCACGTTAGTCTTGCTGCTGACGCTACCTGTTTGGATCTAATTCTTGTGTTTTTTTCCTCGCCCTGATTGTTCTCTTTCTGCCACAGTTCCTGGAGCCTGACTCCTGCTGCCACTTCACTCCTGCCTTCCACCATTCCTGCTCTCCACTCTGGATCTCCGGACTATTGGACACGGACACTTGGACATTACGATACCACTCCCGCTCTGTACCTTGGATCTGAAATCCGTTGGATTTGGACTTTGCTTTTTCCATGTTGCATTCTGGAACTTTGAATTCTGGACATTTGCAATAAACCTGTTAAACTTTCATTTGGCTCTGCGTTGTTGTCTGCACTTGGGTTCAACTTAAGTTTCACACGTAACCGCAAACATGAAGCTCAGTGGTACAATGAGTCACTAAACAGACACACAGAGGTTGAATGGAGAAAGACTGAATTTGTCATTCTAACAGCTATCTACTGAGGAAGTCGTTTAAAATAGAAGAACCAGGCTCATTCAACACATCCAATTAAAGGGGATTTAATAGATCTTGGTCTTTTTTAATAGATACATTAATAATTCTGCCTGTCATATTCATTGTAGATAGTGGTACTGTTCTACGGTTATCGCGAGATTGGCTCCAGAAATTGTGTATCTTACAACGGGAACTCCAGGCATGTAGACGCTTTCTCTGTCGGGCTGTGGATGTTAATAAAGTAGAATCAAACTTTCATTCAGTTACTTTATTGACCAAAATACATTCATAAAATACAAAGACTATTTTAAGTAAACTAAAAGCAAGATTTTTTATGCAAAACAACCTTGTAGGGTTCATTTAGCAGCATATTTTATATCTTGAAACTGTGTAAACTATTATGAGATAAGTACGTCATTAATATCTGACAATGGATACCTAGAACTAAGGGCATTAGCGTTAACCTGCCAAATAACATTTTATGTTTCATTGCGTTTTGTAATCAAAATCAAAAGGTTGTTTTTTTAGACTATGACTCTGTATCCCTGGTTAAACCTTAAGTTTTGACTAATACAACAGAACCATTCCCATCCTATACGGTTCTTATGCAACGCAAACATTGTTCACTGTTCCAGTAAATAGGACGGGCCTTAGATACGACTTGTCACGCTTAGCAACAGGAGATATTTATAGGCTAGTCTTCTTAGCTCGTAGAAGCCTTCAGCTCAGACAGCTACGTGCCAGAAAGCTAACTAGCTAGCTATGCTAGCGAGATAAATTCAATACTTACAGGTACAGTTGGCAATCTTTTAACGTACTCAATTTATTTAGAACAGTAAAGGTGTCCAATAACATTTTTTATGGACACCCTGCAGCCCCGAATCAAGTTCCACCCTTGTACTTCCGGTCCATGGGACTTTCTAAAAAGTATGAACGGGAGTCAACGAGAGATAAGAATTATTTTTTGATCTGGTTCGAATTGTGCCATGCATTTCACAATTAATGTGTGTAAATTGAAAAGATAATTTTACATGTCAAGAGATAAACAATTTGATGTGAAAAAGTTGAACAATTTGTTGATTAGGTTTTGTGTGAGATAACGCTAGTCTCGAACAATATACATCACCAGAGAAATATGGGCTCCTTGTCGAGCTTTTATTCTTCCAAGACAACGGCAGAAGTATCAAAAGAGTTAGCAAAGTTTAATCCTAGTCTGGTCTGGGCCCATAATGCCTTAAGCAAAATGTACTTTTGACATGTTGGACTAATTAATGACTATAGGCTCAAGCTTAGGTGTAATATTTATTATTACAATTACATTTTGATAGAGAAGGAAAACAGTAAAAGAGCTAACCCATTATCACTCCAACATTTGGCCCAATCAGTGGTCCGATTCTTAAAATAAGACCGAAGTTAGAGCACTATTTAAAGTGTCCAACAAGCTTCTGTTTTTTTTTTTTTTTTTTTAATAGCCTATATTTTTTTTATCTCTTCGAAAAACTCATCCCCCACTAGAATGTGATAATAAGACAATAACAAAATGTTGGAAATTATTTTTTTCTCTGGTGTTCAAAATCATTACGCTAAATACTACTTCATATTACTAAAAAAAAAAAAAATGGTACAACCCCACTAACACAGAACGTTTAGGGAACGTTAGTCCTTTAGTTGGAGAGCCTTAAGGCTCTCCAACTAAAGGACTGATTTGATCTGGCTGTTCCACCTATGACCTGTGGGTGGCAGCTAAGCGCCGCCGCCGACCATCACACTACCACAATACAACAAAGAAGAAGAGCAAGGTGGCACCAATGCAGGGCAATGGGGTATCGGTAAGTATCTTTATTTTCATCAACCGGTCTATCAAAAATGACTCAAAAGACATATGATTTAACCAATATACAATTGAATGACACATTTAATTGCAAACAAAGAGTGCCATGGTGTGTAATCCACTGCACTTATTGCTATGCTAATCGTGACAGCTGCTGTCCGCCTACACAAAGCAGCATCTCCCCTGTCACTGTTAGCCAGTTAGCTCCTAGCTAGCTGTCAGCGGCAAAGATGTTTTTGTAGCGAGGTAAGAAGAGGTTATCCAACATTTTTTTCTTTTTAAACAGTCTAACGTTGACTTGTGTATGTCAGACGGATATAACGTGAAGTGACGTTGAACATAACAACAGATAACCTGGTGACAAGCTAATGAAAATGTCATACTAGGGGCATAAGGGGGAAAAAAAATATCAAAGCGAGACTGCTGTTACATCAGCAACTTGTTACTGATGTAAGAGATAATTAGACTGGTCCGATGGACTGCCAATTATAATCAAGTCTGTCCTAGAGCTGGGCAATATATCGATATTATATTGATATCGTTATACGAGACTAGATAGATCTTGAATATTGTAATATCGTAACATGACATAAGTGTTGTCTTTTCCTGGTTTTAAAGCTGCATCACAGTAAAGTGATGTTATTTTCTGAACTCCTGACTGTTCTAGCTGTTCTATTATTAGCTTTTACCCACTTAGACATTATATCCACATTACTGATGATTATTTATCAAAAATCTCATTGTGTAACTATTTTGTGGAAGCACCAGTAGTCAACACTACAATATCGTTGCGGTATCAATATCAATGTTTTTGGTCAAAAATACTGTGATATTTGATTTTCTCCATGTCACCCAGCCCTAGTCTGTCCTACATTTCAGTCAATTGCATCAGAGACAGAGGCCTATTTTTATATCCCCTCTGGGTTCAAAAGACAAGACACGAACAGTGGTTTCTCATTGGTTTTGTTATATAAATGCTGCCTCAGGCCTTTTGACTTTAACAGTTTTTTTGAAATGTGTATTTTAATGAGGTGCTTCGGCGAAATCTAGCTGATGTACATGTTTTACTTGTTCAGTTCGATCTACGAGACCACATGAACAGTGGCACAGTTGTCAAGATGAACCTTCTATGGTAGATGTCATACCTTGTGCTTTTTATTATTGTGGAGGGTTACGACCCACTGTCATGTCTGTAATGCTCAAATAGTTAAAACCTTACATAACGTCTTGCATACATTATGTGTACCAAGCAGAGTTAGTATAATGGAGAGGTTTTATTCATATAATCCTATAATCCATATGGTATTAATTCATTTGGGCTGTGCAAAAGTAATCGATTCACTTTCATGAATCAATTCAAGCTCTACCAATTTAAAATCTATTCATAGAATTCCAAAAATCCAATATTTTTTTAGTTAAAAAAATGAAGTAATCATTCTTTTTTTAGCTTTGTAATGGCGTGTATACTATTACATGGGGAAAGTAAATACATGAATGTACATGCTGTGAATTGTTTTTTAAATCGAGAATAGCTTTTGAATCAAAAATCGATTTTTAATCAAATCATGACATTTTCTAGATCATGCATCCCTATAACTCATGAACATATCTGTGGTGTGTGTTGTCTTTATTGTTCTCATTGTGTCACGTCTATTTGTATACAATTCCTCATGTCATTCGTTCATTGAATGATGAATGAATACATATTTCTTTCTAAAAATTAGGTGTTTAAGTTGTGGGTACTGTACTGGTAGACTCAAACAGAACACAGATACAGATGTTATACAGATGTTGACATCTTACTTTATTATAAAGAACCGCTTGTTTACCTGGAATGTGCTATTTGTATATAAGTTGTTATTGATCAACAAAAAGTAATCCCTCTCCTTCTCCCTTCCTTTCTTCTCCAGTCTACCTGACTCTTGTTGACCTTCAGTGGCGATTGGCCCCCACAGCCATCTGTCAACATGCAAGGATTCTACTCCAAGCTGGACTCCTCCCCCGCCTCGTCCCCGTTATTGGGGGTGGGCCATGGGGGAGAAGGTGCTCCACTACCTCTCAGCCTGGCTGTGGAGACGGAGAAAGCTCAGGCTCTGCTACAGACATTCAGCTCCGCCTCTCTGCTGGCGTCTGCAGGACTCGGTATGTTCTGTGTGGTGGCGGACCACGCCCTCCAGCTGTCTGTCATCCAGAACCACCTGTGGCTGCGCGCGACCTTGGACAACGGCACACATGGATTGGTGGGGCTGTGGTCATGGGCAATTGTTATCGGACTTAGGAAAAAGAGTGATCTGTATGAGGTGCTGCTTGCCTGTCTTCTGGCATCACTCATAGACCTGGACCACTTCTACATGGCTGGATCCCTGTCACTCAAGGTAAGAACGGCACCCCAATGCTGATCAGCTTTTTAACATCTTGTAGTCAGTCCTGGTTTGCAACCGGTAAAGAGACAGTCAGTGTTTGCCCTTCATTAAACATTGTGTAATGATGTGTTTGTCCGGCACCATCCATCTTTAATCGTAGGAGTATTCCATATTTACACTAAACACGCATTTTGTTTGTCTTTGCTTAAGATGTCATTTCCCCTGAAAGCAGCCCAAGGATAAGAAAACAATACCAGAGTGTGTAGATAAAATGTAAATTTAAAAGTCCAGGAGCCGCTGGGCTCTCCTCCGTGACCATAGATTATTTAAATGACTTTTCTTTTGGAGTATGAATTATTGACAACCAATTTCTTCTTGAGATGTAATCAAAGGACAGTTACAAACGCTACATACACTACCGGTCAAAAGTTTGGGGTCACTTCGAAATTTCCATTGCACTCCATTATAGACAGATTACCAGTTGAGATCAGTTGCATTGTTTTTTTTAACCAGCGCAGCAGTTTTCATATTACATTATGTGCTTACATAATTGCAAAAGGGTTCTCCAATGTTTTCTCAGTTAGTTTTTTTTTAAATGATGTCAGATTAGTAAACAGAATGGGCCTTTGGAACATTGGATGAATGGTTGCTGATAATGGGCAATGTAGATATTGCATTAAAGATCAGCCCCCCCACTCAGATCAGCTGGTATTCTGTCTAACATCGAGTGGAATGGAAATTTGTAAGTGGCCCCATACTTTTGACCGGTAGTGTACCTGAAGTGTTTCCTTTAGGATTGTTTTTAGCCCTATTTCTGGAGCGGCAGAAATTTTGCCATGCCGTGCTGCCACTACAAAGTCAGCAGAAGAAACACTGTACCTGGCATGCCATCTTGCAGATTCAGACCACTTTTACATACTGTGTACATTTAACACAGTGTAATTGACCTTGTGACCACATTCGTTTCATATCAAAGAACATCTGATTGAGGTGTAGACAACATTGTACACAGCAGTCATCATGTGTGGAGCTCTTACTATTTTACACTTTGCACAAAACTTTGACTACTGAATTGATATTTGGAAGAACTGAGCTGAATAAGTTACAATCCAACGAGGGAAGCCCTTTTTGAAATATATACGGTATAAACTGATTACATGGGAAATTGTGTTTTGAGCAGTGCCTTTTAAAAATCTGGCGGAAATCAAGCAAAATCAGTAGAAAGACGTGATGGATAATTCATTAGCGAATGGCTTGCAGTAATACTGTTAGTAGATTGTGTAATGATAGTATTTCACTATCAATTTTGATATTATTTATCTTGCAAAAATACTTCCCTCTCTTACTTTCTTCCAGGCTGCTGTCTCGCTCCCTCAGCGTCCTCCTCTACACTGTTCCTCTCTCATCCCCGTCATCTGTCTCTCCCTCCGCTTCCTCATGTGGATCGGGCGCCTCAAAGATGCCTGGTGCTCCTTGCCGTGGATGATTTTCATTTCCATGGCGACCCACCACATCCGGGATGCTGTGCGCCGCGGCCTGTGGGTGTGCCCATTCGGCAACACGGCGCCGCTCCCTTACTGGCTGTACGTCAGCACCACGGCAACGCTTCCTCACCTGTGTTCAGTGCTCATGTATCTGACGGGTACCAGGGACGTGATCTCCACCAAACACGGGGTGGCCATTGATGTTTAGAAGTCACGGCTTACCGACAACATCTAATGCTGATCCGGGATCAGTCGCCTCTGGGCAAAAATGTTCTTCGCCGTTTGAAACAACTTTAAGATACTTGAATTACTGGAGAAAACATTTCTGGCACTAGTCTCAAATGGCACTTAAAAGATGATGTTGAAAGATTAATTTGAAACATGTTTTTTTGGGTAAGTTGAAGAGGAATGTTGGCCAAGAATTCTTTTTTTTCCAGCCACAAAGATGAGGAAACGGTCACTACATGGTAACTGGAGGAAAAAACAACAACATACAAGTTGGGTTTCCATCTGTAAACTGAAAAAATGTTTAAAAGGGATGTTCCGGTGTGAGTGCGTTAATGGATTTGTTTCTTTTGATTTCTTTCTGGTATTATGGACATTTGTCAAAATCCTGTTCACGTACCTGCAGAGTAATGCTTATCTTTAGTACCTGTTTGAAGTGTTTGTGGAGTGACCCTTTAAAGCTTTGACATATCGTTTTGCAGAGGCTTGCGTGCTATCAGTTCATCGGCCCAAGCCCCGATAAGGGACCGAGTCTTCATCCCCCTTTCTTGGCCCCTGAGCTCTATATCACTATATCCGTCCTAAAAAGGACCACTCAAGGAAAAGTCAACCAAAGCTCCACCACAGGCTGGATGACACTAACGGTTATTGTTATCAGTTATCAGTGTGTCACTTTCACCCTCAGTGCGTCCGACAATATGTTACCACCGTTATTCCACTGTCCAGTTAAAATAGTGACATTTCATGTGTTGTGCATTCATTGTAGAGGGATTTCTAAATCGTCAACATTCCAATGACAGATCCACCATTAATCACCACAAAACACAAATGATCTTTGTCTGTTAACACCTGTGCTATCAAGCTGTCACCTCTTTGCCACTTGAACAGATTCTGCTGTATGAGCCTTATTGTGAAGCCACTTTTTGCAAATCAGCGGTGTCAGTGCCAACCATGTCAGCCGTGGTTATGGAACAGGATTTTGTCGCAAGTTCTCGTTTGTTTCTAAAGTTTGCAACATCTAGACATTGCATTGGCATTGTTGGATTTAGCTGGAAAACGACTTATTCTATGTTCTGTTGGTTGTACTTGTTAAAAATTTGAAAAGGTTCTTTTAAATCAACCCGGGGAGTGAGAAATATCCCACTTTTAAGAGACTTAAGATTGTCAGCCGTTCGGACTTCCTACTGTACCAATGCCAGAACGTATGTCATTTTTACAGTTTCAAACCGGAAAACCCACTTTAAGTATCATTTATGACATGTTGCAGCACGAGCTAAGAATGACGACCTGACGGATGATTTTTAACTCTACTGTCAGTGTGATAAGTGTATGGTGTCTCACGTGACCTCTCTGTTTTACATCAAACGGAAAGGATACGGGACCTGGAGAGATTCTGGATAATTATTTTTGAAGTTTTAAATGTTCAAGGGAATTATTTATTTGTGTGTCCATTGCCAATACTATCTTCATATTTATAGAAATATGAAATGAAAAAAAAAATGTTATTTCAGTCATTAACTTGATGTAGATTGTTCCACTGTAGTTTTTGATATGTTACTCTAACTAAATGATTGATACAGTGCATACTACATACTGACGTTCCCACTTGGCTTGTCAGTGCTTAAACCATGGTAGGACATGGAGTGTTTATGTGAACTATTCATCACACATGAATATCATCATCCACTTAGACTAGAACATTTAGAAGGCATTACACTGTTTTAGATGTAGACCGGTCAAACACATGTATTCATTGAGTTAACAGTATTATTTGCTATATTATACATGATGCATAATATTATGTGGTAAAAAGTGGATTTAATAGGTTTTAGCGACATTCTTGTTATTTGAAGGTATTTGCTTTGAGTATAAAAGGGATGGTGGACCCCTCAAGACTAACAATTAGCTTCTATCTTGAATTGAGACATATTTCAGTTCATGCTGAAAACATAATTCCAGTATTCTTAAATATTGACCCCAAAGATATATTTTAGTTTCCATCTGAGGTTTTTTTTTCTTATGGCGCTGCTGCTGATTGTAAGGTTGCAGTTAGGCTTGCTGTCCACTAGGTTGCTGCACTGAGCTGTATGGATTTACAATTTGTCTAATCTGGTCCTAAAGTATGAGATGTTATGGAAGTGAAAATGTATTTTTAGTGTTGGTACGGTCTCTATTTTTTCTTTTATCTGCTGCAATTGCACTATCGTCTGTGTTTTAATTTAGGAAATATTTCCCTTTTCTTGATTGGAAACTATATTGGACGCTGTACTATACTTACTTAACTAAAAGTAAGTTTTAGGAAGAAACGGTTACACGATGGCTGCCATCCCATTTTAATTACCATTCCAAGTTATCATTTTGAGGAAAACGTAATCTCTTACGGATGCTTCTGTTTACAATGTGACCTTCATTCATGCAATATTATGTTGAATCTTGCCCATTTTGTTTCTATTGTTTAAATTATGTTTTGTATTTCTTAAATGTTTTTTTTATGTTTTGATTTCAATAGTAATAAAGTATAGATAGCAACAATATAGTTTTATTTTTTATTTTGAACTCAATAAAATATATTCGGTGTTTGTGCATTAATACATGCTGTAAACAAGAATAATCCATTAAAGGGCACATTATGAAAATCTCTTTTAGTGGTTGTACATATACATTTATACATTTATAGTGCATACCAGTCCACAAACAGACTTGTCATTTTATGTGTGCTGCCTAAATCGGAAAACGGGAGATTCAACAAGTTATTCAGATTGACTATTTTCTAGATACTTCTCAGTTAAAAGAAACATGTGCGGGTTAGTGATTTGATATGTTGGTCAGAAAACGTTTTATGATCAAATATAACACCAAGATTTTGGAGTATGGAATGTAAAGCTGAAGAAAGGGACCCCAAAAGCTGAACAACCTTGGAGGCTGTAGTATCCGGAGCAACAATAATACCTATACCAGGAATTGTTATCACTTTTTTAAACATGCTATACTATTGCTTTTTTGGCATACTATAATATAACTTTTTGTCATTTTTTTCCACTAACTATACAAGTAATAGTATAGTTGGTATACTATGATTTTGTCAATTTATCCACGTACGATACTATGACTTTTTTATCACTTTTTTTCAACATACATACTAGTGCTTTTTGGAAATACTATACTATGACTTGTTATCAATTTTTTCAAAATACTACACTGACATTTTTTGGCATACTATACTATGATTTTTGATCACTTTTTTAACATTCTAAACTATTGTATTTTTCGACACACTAGACTATGACTTTTTTATCCCTAGTTCCACATGCTATACTATTGCTTTTTTGGCATACTATAATTAACTTTTGTCATTTTTTTTCCACAACTATACAGTAATAGTATATTGGGTATACTATAATTTGGTCAATTTATCCACGTACGATACTATGACTTTTTTATCACTTTTTTTCAACATACATAACTAGCTTTTTGGAAATACTATACTATGACTTGTATCATTTTTTTCAAAATACACCTGACATTTTTTGGCATACTATACTATGATTTTGATCACTTTTTTAACATTCTAAACTATTTTATTTTTCGACACACTAGACTATACTTTTTTATCCCTAGTTCCACATGTTATACTATGCTGTTTTTGACGTACTATACTATGACTTTTTATCACCTTTTTGACTTACTATACTATGAGGTTTTTCCTTTTTTTCGGTATACTGTACTATGACTTTAGGTTACTTATTTTTTACATATTATACTGTGACTTTTTTTGACAAACTATACTATGACTTTTTATCACTTTCTTTCGACATACTCTACTGTGACATTTTTATAACTCTTTTCAACATAGAATACTATTGCTTTTTTTGACATACTATACTTTGACTTTTTTTATCCCTTTTTCCAACATACTATACTATTGCTTTTTTCCACATACTATACAATGACTTTTTATCAGTTAATTCAATATGCTACACTATTGCATTTTTTGACATACTGTACTATGACTTTGTTACTTTCTTGACATACTATACTATGACTTTTTTATCACTTTTTCAACATACTATACTATGACTTTTTTATCCCTTTTTTGACATACTATACTATGACTTTTTTTCACTTTTATTGATATACTATATATGACTTTTTTATCACTTTTTTCAACATACTATTCTATTGTGTTTTTTGACAGACTATACTATTAGTTTTTTCACTTTTTTCGACACACCATACTTTAACTTTTTTTATCACTTATTCAACATAGAATACTATTGCTTTTTCATCATGATATACTATGACTTTTTTTAATCCCTTTTTTCAACGTACCATACTATTGCTATTTTTGCCGTACTCTACTATGACTTATTATTACTCTTTTGACGTACTATACTGTTGGTTGTTCCAGGTACTGTACTATGAATTTTGATCCATTTTTCAACATGCTATACTATTGCATTTTTCGATGTACTATACTCTTGCTTTTTTGACATACTATTCTATGAGTTTTTATCACTTTTTTCGACATACTATACTATGACTTTTTTATCATTTTTTCTACATACTATACTATGACGTTTTTCTCAAATTTTCCATAAACTCTACTATGATTTTTATCACTTTTTTCGACATGCTATGCTATGACTTTTGATCAGTTTTTTGACATACTATAATATGACTTTTCATCCCTTTTTTCAACATACTAACTAGTACTTTTCTCCTTGTACATACTATGACTTTTTATTAGTTTTTTCAACATGTAATACTATGTATTTTTTGACATCTATACTATACTTTTTTTACATACTTTACTTTGACTTTATGTTACTTTTTCGTAATACTATACTGTGACTTTTATCAGTTTTTTCAACATGCTATCTATTGCCGTTTTGACATACTATACTATGACTTTTTTCCCACTTTTCTGCAAACTACCATGACTTTTTATCACTTTTTTTCGACATACTACAATGACTTTTTGTCAATTTTTTTCATATACTACTGTGACTTTTTATAACTCTTTCAACATAGAATACTATTGCTTTTTACAACATACTATACTGTGCCCTTTTTATCAGTTTTTTCAACATGCTATACTATTGCATTTTTTGACATACTATACTTGACTTTGTCTCACTTTTCCACAAACTTACCATGACTTTTTATCTATTTTTTTGACATACTAGCTAGGACTTTTTGACAAACTATGATATGACTTTTTGTCACTTTCTTCCACTACTATACTGTGACTTTTTTAACTCTTTTCAACATAGAATACTATTGCTTTTTACACATACTATACTGTGACCTTTTCATCCGTTTTTTCAACATGCTATACTATTGCATTTTTTGACACGCTATACACAGTTTTTTATCCCTTTTTTCAACTACTATACTATGACTTTTTTTACCTGTTTTTTCAACAAGTTATACTACTGCATTTTTTGACATACTATACTATGACTTTTTTATCACTTTTTTTGATATCTAACATTACTTTTTTATCCTTTTTTCAACATACTATTCTATTGTGTTTTTTGACAGACATACTATTAGTTTTTTCACTTTTTTCGCACACCATACTTAACTTTTTTTATCACTTATCACAGATACTATTGCTTTTTCATCATGATATACTGATCTTTTTTTAATCCCTTTTTTCAACGTACCATACTATTGCTTTTGCCGTACTCTCTATACTTTATTACTCTTGACTACTATATGTGGTTGTTCCGGTACTGTACTATGAATTTGGATCCATTTTCAACATGCTATACTATTGCATTTTTCGTGTACTATCCTCTTGCTTTTTTGACATACTATTCATGATTTTTTATCACTTTTTTCGACATACTATACTATGACTTTTTTATCATTTTTTCTACATACTATACTATGACGTTTTTCTCAAATTTTCCATAAACTCTACTATGACTTTTTATCACTTTTTTCGACATGCTATGCTATGACTTTTGATCAGTTTTTTTGACATACTATAATATGACTTTTTCATCCCTTTTTTCAACATACTATACTAGTACTTTTCTTCCTTGTACTATACTATGACTTTTTATTAGTTTTTTCAACATGTAATACTATTGTATTTTTTGACATACTATACTATGACTTTTTTTACATACTTTACTTTGACTTTATGTTACTTTTTTCGTAATACTATACTGTGACTTTTTATCAGTTTTTTCAACATGCTATACTATTGCCGTTTATGACATACTATACTATGACTTTTTTCCCACTTTTTCTGCAAACTATA
>NC_045748.1:4346227-4346346 GCF_008692095.1 Etheostoma spectabile | reverse complement strand
ATGACTTTTTATCACTTTTTTCGACATACTACAATATGACTTTTTGTCAATTTTTTTCAATATACTATACTGTGACTTTTTTATAACTCTTTTCAACATAGAATACTATTGCTTTTTAC
>NC_045748.1:4345292-4346202 GCF_008692095.1 Etheostoma spectabile | reverse complement strand
ATACTATTCTATGAGTGTTATTCAACTTTTTCGACATACTATACTATGACTTTTTATCAGTTTTTCGAAATACGATCTATGCGTTTTTCTCAAGTTTCATAAACTCTAACTGTATGTACTTTTTATCACTTTTGTTTTTGAGACATGCTTATGTCTATGACTTTTTGGGATCACATGTTTTACATATCTTGACATACATATATGACTGTTTCATCCCTTTTTTCAACATTGAATAAAAGAGTCATCCGTTTTTCGTCCTTGTACATACTACGGACTTTTTATTAGTTTTTTAAAACATGTAAACTATTGTATTTTTGACATCTATTACTATGACCATTTTGTTTACATTACACTGTACATTTACCTTCTGTATACTTTAGTGTTTGTTTTTAGTTTTTAAGTCCCTGAATACTTCACCTATAGCTGTGATGTTGACTCAGTTATTCAACATGAACTTCCTATCTATACTATTGCCTGTTAGCCTGGATGACATTTCACGCCTACTCTTCTTGATAGTCGTATGACTTTTTGTCGCCACACCTTTTCTTTGCAAACTATGACCATGAACTTTTACAACCGTTTTTGATTATACTTTACCATATGACTTTTTGTCAATTTTTTCAACTTACTATGTACTGTGACATTGTCTATAAATTCTTTTCAACAAGAATACTATTGGCTTTTTACAACCATACTTATACTGTGACCTTTGTATCACAGTTTTTCAACATGCTATACTATTGCATTTTTTGACATACTATACTATGACTTTTGTCTCACTTTTTCCACAAACTATACCATGACTTTTTATCACTTTTTTTGACATACTATGCTAGGACTTTTTTGACAAACTATGATATGACTTTTTGTCACTTTCTTCCACATACTATACTGTGACTTTTTTATAACT
>NC_045748.1:4334299-4345282 GCF_008692095.1 Etheostoma spectabile | reverse complement strand
TAGAATACTATTGCTTTTTACAACATACTCTACTGTGACCTTTTCATCCGTTTTTTCAACATGCTATACTATTGCATTTTTTGACATGCTATACCACAAGTTTTTTATCCCTTTTTTCAACATACTATACTATGACTTTTTTTTACCTGTTTTTTTCACAATTATACTATGCATTTTTTGACATACTAGACTATGAAACTTGTTTTATCACGTGTTTTTGATATGCCTAACAAACATATGACTTGATTAATTATCACTTTTTTTTCCACATACTATTCTATTGTGTTTGTTGACACCTATACATTAGTTTTTTCACTTTTCGACCACCGACGTTACCTTTTTATCACTTATTCCACCAAAGATACTATTGCTTTTTCATCATGGATATACATGACTTTTTTGAATCCCTTTTCACGTCGCCATACGATTGCTATTTTTGCCGGTACTCCTACTAGACTTAGTAGTACTCTTTGACTACTAATACTGTTGTTGTTCCAGTTACTGTACTATGGAAGTTTGATCCCTTTTCAACATGCTATACTAGTGCATTTTTCGATGTACTATACTCTTGCTTTTTTTGCCATACATTCTATGATTTTTATCACTTTTTTCAACATACTATACTCATGACTTTTTTATCATTTTTTCTACAGTCTAGTACTATGATCGTTTTTCATTTCGAGACTCATTGTTCTATCAATTATTTCCATACTACTAGACTTTTTTCTTTATTTCTTTTCGCTACATGCACTGTCTATATGACTTTTAATCAGATCTTTTTTTTGACAATAATGCTTTTTTTATCCCTTGTTTCACACTACTATACTAGTACTTTCTTCCTAGTACTATAACTAGACTTTTATGCAGTGTTGTTCACTGTGCTATCTATATTGTATTTTTCGACATACTATACATGACGTTTTTTACATACTTTACTTGACTTTAGGTGTACTTTTCGTACTATGCTGTGCCGTTTTATCAGTTTTTCAATCTATACGATTGCCGTTTTTGACATACTAACTCTGACTTTTTTTCCCCCTTTTTTCTGCAACTATACAGGACTTTTTATCACTTTTTTTCGACATACTACATATGACTTTTTGGTCAATTTTTTTTTCAAATATACTATACGGTGACTTTTTTATAACTCGTTTCAACCATGAATACATGGCTTTTTTTACAAACAGACTATACTGTGCCTTTTATCCTTTTGCAACATGCTATACTTTGCATTTTTTGACCTACTATACTATGATTTTGTCCACTTTTGGCCCACAAACTATAACCATGACTTTTTATCACTTTTTTTTTTAATCCTGGCTATTACCTTTTTTGACAAACATGATATGACTGTTTGTCACTTTCTTCCACATCTATATGGTGATTTTTATAACGTCTTTTCAACATAGAATACTAATTTCTTTTTACAATAATCACGGACTTTTCATCGTTTTTTCAACATGCTATCTATTGACATTTTTGACACCTATACCACATTTTTTATCCTTTTTTTCAACATCTATCATGACTTTTTTTTACCTTGTTTTTCAACAAGTTTACTACTGCATTTTTTGACTACTATACTATGACTTTTTTTATCACTTTTTTTTGATATACCTACAATTACTTTTTTATCACTTTTTTCAACATATATTCTATTGTTTTTTTTGACAGACTATACTATTTTTCACCTTTTTTTCCGACACACCATACTTAACTTTTTTATCACTTATTCAACAAAGAATACATTGCTTTTTTCATCATGATATCTATGCTTTTTTAATCCCTTTTTTCAACTACCATACTATTGCTTTTTGCCGTACGTAGACTTATTTATCTTTTTGACGTAGTACTGTTGGTTTCCAGGTACTTCTATGAGTTGCTTTTTCAAATTTGACATTGCTTTTACAGGTACTATACTCTTGCCTTTTTTTGACATACTATTCATGATTTTTATCCTTTTTTTTTCGACATACTATACTATACTTTTTTTACACTTTTTTCTACCGACATACTATACTTTTTTTCTTGTTTTCCTTGACTCTACTATGACTTTTTCACGTTTTTTTTTTTTTTTTTTTTTATTTCGACTCTATGCTATGACTTTTGATCAGTGTTTTTTGCATACTATAATATGAACTTTTATCAATCCTTTTTTCAACATCTATTACAGGTACTTTTCCTTCCGTTGTACTATACTATGACTTTTTATTAGTTTTTCATAAGTAAATGTGCTATCTATTGTATTTTTAGACTACGCTACTAGCTTTTTTTACATACTTTACTTTGACTTTAGTTCCTTTTTTCGTAATACTATACTGTGGATTTTTATCAGTTTTTTCAACATGCTTACTAATTGCGTTTATGACTAATATACTATTATTTTTTCCCACTTTTTCTGCAAACTATACCATTACTTTTTTACACTTTTTCGATATACTACAATGACTTTTTGTCAATTTTTTCAACTATACATTCCTGTGAATTTCCTATCTAACCTTTTCAACATAGAAACTATTGCTTTTTACAACTACTTATACTGGACCTTTGTATCTTATCAGTTTGTTCAACATTGCGACTATTGCATTTTTGACATCACTATACTATGCTTTGTCTCACTTTTTCCACAACACTATACACTATGACTTTTTATCACTTTTGTTGACATATGCGTAGACTTTTTTGACAAACTATGATATGACTTTTTTGTCAACTTTCTCCAAAATCTATTGGGACCCTTTTGGTATAACTCTTTTCAACATAGAATACTATGCTTTTACAACATACTACACTGTGAAGCCTTGTTCATCCGTTTTTTCAAAGCTTATACTATTGCATTGTTTGAAGCTGCTATACACAAGTTTTTTATCCTTTTTCAACTACTATACTATGTACTTTTTTTACCTGTTTTTTCACAGTCTATATACTACTCATTTTTTGACTACGATACTATGATTTTTATCACTTTTTTGATAACTATACAATTACTTTTTTAACTTTTTGTCAACATACTATCTATTTGTGTTTTTGACAGGACTATACTATAGTTTTTTACACTTTTTTACACAACTACTTACTTTTTTTATACACTTATTCAACATAAGAATACTATTTCTTTTTCACATGAGTCCTAATACGTTTTTAATCCTTTTTTCCAACATACTATAACTATTGCTGTTTTTTTGGCCGTACTGTACTCATGACTTATTACAATTGTTTTGACAACCTATACTATTGGCTGTTTTTGCCGTACTGTACTATGAATTTTGATCAGTTTTTTCAAAATGTTGTACCATTGCATTTTTCGCCGTACTATACTCTTGCTTTTTTGACATACTATACAAGGATTTGTTTTCCAATTTTTTTGACATACTATAATATGACTTTTTTATCCCTTTTTTCAACATACTATACTAGTACTTTTCTTCCTTGTACTATACTATGACTTTTTATCAGTTTTTTCGACATGCTATGCTATGACTTTTGATCAGTTTTTTTGACATACTATAATATGACTTTTTCATCCCTTTTTTCAACATACTATACTAGTACTTTTCTTCCTTGTACTATACTATGACTTTTTATTAGGTTTTTCAATATGTAAATGTGCTATACTATTGTGTTTTTTTTATAATTTTTTTCCACATACTATACTATGACTTTTTATCAATCGTTTTGAAATATTATACTACTTTTTTGACATTCTATAATATGACTTTTTGTCATTGTTTTCGACATGCTATACTGTTACTTTTTTAACAACTCTTTTCCACATAGAATAATATTGCCTTTTTTACTGTACTATGACTTTTTTATCCTTTTTTTTCAACATGCTATACTACTGTATTTTATACAGTATTATATTTATTATACTTGTGCATTTTTTTACATACTTTACTTTGACTTTTTGGTGCTTTTTTCAACATACTATACTATGAATTTTAATCAGTTTTTACAAAATGCTACACTATTGGATTTTTTGACATACTATACTATGATTTTTTATCACTTTTTTTCAACATACTACACTATGACTTTTTTTTATCAGATTTTCAATATGCTATACTATTGTATTTTTTAACATATACTATGACTTTTTTTATCACTTTTTCTACATACCTTACTCTTACTTTTTATCTGTTTTTTCAACATGCTATACTATAAGTTTTCATCACGTTTTTCAACATACTATACTATGACTTTTAATCAGGTTTTTTCAACATGCTATAATATGACTTTTATACCACTCTTTTCAACATGCCATACTATTGCATTTTTTGATATACTATGATTTTTTTAATCACTTTTTTCAACATTGTATACTATTGCTTTTCTTCTACTATATCTTTTTTTGAATCATTTTTTCAACATACTATACTATTGCATTTTTTATATATTTTTTTCGACATACTGTACTATTATTGTGTTAAGCTGACTCTCAAATGATGCCCCATAATAGAACTTCACTTCCCAGAGTGCACCAGCTGCTGTGCACCTGATCAGTCATCATCACTGATGTGGAGCGCCTGGTGAGGCATGGAGGTGCTCAGTCAGTCAGTAAAACAAACTGCAGAGAGAAGACCCTCCAAGCTCCCCCACAAAGCTCAGTCCAGAGACGCCAATGGTCGGTGAAGTGTTTACTTCCTTTCATAATGTTTAACTGCTGGGTAGATTTAATTGACTTAGAATTGATGCTTGGTTTGTGCTAAAATATTAGTTCATTTTGAGTTTGAAAGAAATTAAAAGTTCTGTTAAATACTAGAGTTTGTTACCTTTTTGTGAGATTTACGAAATTGTCTTCTTTTTGCAATGTGTAATGTTTGAATGGTTCTGGCATTGAAAATGTAAAAGCTTGTTTAAAATTTTAATTTTTGGTTCTGTCTTACAAGGTTTACAACCTGATCTACAACTAATCTACTGGCAGACCAATCACCTGACAGAGCCACATGAGAATAAAAGAGTTTAAGTTGGAAGTTTGAGTTGTACTCGTGTCCTTTTGAAGGCTGAACGAGGGGAGAACTTGACAATTAGTTTTTATCACTTTTTTTCAACAAACTGTACCAAGACTTCCAATCAATCAGTTTTTTCAACATGCTATGCGATTGCATTTTTTGACATCCTATACTATGGCTTTTTATCTCTTTTTTCAACATACTATACTATTGTTTTTCTTCCATGTACTATACTATGAATTTTTATCAGTTTTTTTCAAAATGCTATACTATTGTATTTTTTGACATACTATACTAAGACTTTTTTTATCACTTTTTCTACATACTATACTATATCTTTTTTTCTAATTTTTTTGGCATACTACACTATGAATTTTATCACTTTTTTAAACATGCTATACTATTGCTTTTCTTCCTTGTACTATACTATGACTTTTTATTAGTTTTTTCAAATGCTATACCATTGTATTTTTCGACATACTATTACTTTTTAATCACTTTTTCTACATACCTTACTCTGACTTTTTGTTTTTTTGACATACTATACTATGAGTTTTCATCACTTTTTTCAACATACTATACCATGACTTTTATACCACTTTTTCTACATGCTGTACTATATCTTTTTTATAATTTTCTTCGACGTACTATACTATGAGGTTTTTATCACTTTTTTCAACATACCATACTATGATTTTTTTATTTACTTTTTCTACATACTGTACTATATCTTTTTTATAATCTTTTTTGATGACTTTTTTTATCCCTTTTTTCAACATACTATACTAGTGCTTTTCTTCCTTGTACTATACTACGACTTTTTATCAGTTTTTTCAATTTGCTATACTATTGTATTTTCGACATACTATACTATGACTTTTTTTTATCACTTTTTCTACATACCTTACTCTGAATTTTTATGTTTTTTCAACATGCTATACTACTGCATTTTTTGACATACTATACTATGAGTTTTTTACCACTTTTTTCACCATATTACATCATCGTACTACACTGGGTATTTTTAATCAATTTTTTTCAACATACTATTCTATGACTTTTTTTATCACTTTTTCTGCATACAACACTGTCTTTTTTGTCCATTCTTTCGACATACTATACTATGACATTTTGTCACTTTTTTCAACATGCTATACTTTGATGTTTTTTACATACTATATTTTGACTTTCCTCACTTTTTTTGACATACTATACTATGACTTTTTATCAGTTTTTTTTTTACATGCTATACTACAGCATTTTTTGACATACTGTGGTACCACTTTTTTACCACTTTTTCAACATACTATTGCTCTTTTCAACATTCTGTTGCCGTTCGCACGGACTGACTCAAATGCACGGCTCACATGGAAAAGGTATTTATTTAGGAAAATGGTGGTAGGGAGCGGAAGTGGGGAGACGGCGGACCGGAGGGTAGGCGAAGGCTCGGGACTAGAGACAAGCAGGAACTCGGGAACCAGGATGGAGACACAGGAGATGGAACTAGGAGGGCCAGGGAGCATGAGCTGAGTAGGAGACACGGACACGAGGAGCTGAGAGGGATGATGGTGAAGATGGGACGCCATGGGAGGAGGACCGGGGTCTGAAGCCAGCTGACCGGATGAGATTGAAACTGTAGGGAGAACACAGAGAAGGTAAGTACATGAGGCACGAAGGGAAAGCCCTAGGAATCATTTTAGCGAGGTTGTCTGACAAAGTTCACCAGTACGACTGGAACAACGATCAGGTGAAGAGTCGATGAAGAGCTGTGGTAGATACTGTGCACTGTGATTGATGATGATGGCAGGCAGGGGCAAACAGCGGGAGCAGATGATGACGGGAAGATGTGGTGGCGAGAGCTGAGGATTACTGACGGTAGGCAGGTGTGTGTAGGCCGCTGGCTTCAGGCAGGAGAGAGGGGAAAAAAAACCAACCGAGGACAGGGCAGAATGATGAAAATGCAGAAAAAAAATAACAAAACAAAACTCACGGCCAGCTGGACCCCAACCACCAAGCGTACTATACTATGACTTTTTATCACTGTTTTTGACATACTATACTATTGCTTCTTACTATACTATGACTTTTTATCACTTTTCTCAACATACTATACTAAGACTTTTTCGACACACTATAGTATGAATTTTTATCACATTTTTGACATACTTTACAATGACATTTCATCAGTTTTTTTCAACATACTATACTGTCACTTATTTATCACTTTTTTGAAATACTATGACTTTTATTACGTTTTTTTAACATACTATAGTATAACTTTTTAGACATACTATACTCTGAGTTTTCATCACTTTTTTTCCACATACTATACTATAGTTTCTTTTGATGTACTATACTATGACTTTTTTTTAATCACTTCTTTCAACATATACTAGCGATTTTTTTCCACATACTATACTATGGTTTCTTTTGATGTACTATAATATGTCTTTTTTCGACATAATATACTATGACTTCTTTAACAAATTATTCCATATATAAACTATGGCTTTGTTCGACATACTATACTGTAACTTTTCTATCAATGTTTTCAACATTTTTTTAAATCAAGTTTTTCCTCACACTATATTTTTCTTTTTTTGACATATTATTCTATCACTTTTTTGACACAACATACTATGACTTTTCATCACTTATTTCAACAAACTATTCTATGAATCTTTTTCGACATAGTCTACTATATAACTTTTTTATCACTTTGTCATGCTATGCTATGACTTTTTATCAATTTTTTTCCATACTTTACTATACTTTGACTTCTTTCACCACACTTTACTATGACTTATTTCGACGTACCATACAATTAGTTTGTATCACTTTTTTTTGACATACTATGCTATGAATTTGTTTAATCACTTATACATAGTAAATATTGTCAGGGTGCAGTAAAACTCACACCCTCCACTGTGCGTCCAGGATTCTGAATTCCCAATCACACCAGCACAAGACATGTGATACCCTGAAGGCGCTAAAGTCTGCATGACGACATGTTTGCAACATGGAAACTGGAGCCAGAATACCAAGACAATTACACTCCAGTTGTCCATCTTGAAAGATCCTTTCATAAAGACAACAAAGCCGGCCGGAGCATTTGGGATTCATCAGACACTGTCCCAATCAGATAATGGAAGCATTCTAAAGGAAACAAGAAGCAACAGGCTTCAGGGTAAGTTGGGTAAAGTTTTTTTGAGAATCATAAGCACCACAGACCGATCCTCTCCACTACTGGCTCTTCTATTCAGAGTAGTTGCGTTCTTTGCACTATATTCGAAATGTTTTGGACATAGGATATTTGTAACCAACCAAAGACTAAATGGTCAAAATTTAATTGACCAATTGACAGAGAAGAACAAACCAGTTTCTGATGAAAACGGAGAACAAAAAAGAAAACCCCAGAAGCTAAGACTGTGGTAAAATAGTATTTATTTCACAGACATACAAAGACAGGAACAGAACAGCTTATGGGGATATCTGTCGTACACATAAAGCAAAAAACAGAAACAAAACAAGACTATGTACATCTGAGAATGGATGCCTGAGTGTAATTTGAGGTTTAAAAACTATAACCAACAGGCTCCATCTGCCATCACATACTGCAGAGGAGGATAGAAAAACGGAGAAGACCACAAGTGTATCGACAAAAACAGAGAAGACACCACACGACTGAAACAGACAGTTGGCAATCCATAGCTACACACCATACAAAGAGAAAAGGTTGAACCTCAAATTAAGGATGGACAGGGTGGAGACTGATACTGCACGTGGCCCACATACAACTCAATCTGATTGGTTTAGAAAATTTGTGTTGTAGTGTATTTGCAAAATGTATCAAAAAATAACTAATCTGTCATGTTTATATTATTCCTGACTTTTATTTTGCTGTTCAGATTGACAAAAATATTAACTTTGTTACCCGTGAAACTGAGCAATTATAAAACAAATGTCAGTTACAGCACTTACATATTTACTATTAAATATAGTATCAGTACTAAATATCTATGTGGTTATGCTGACTTAAATGGCATATACAGTATTTTAAGTAAAATGAGTGAGAATGTAGCTTGTTTATTATCTTGATTAGGGTCTCATTAACCAACACTTAAAGGCCTAGAAAAGCATGGGAAAATGAATACAATATCCACAATTTTCAAAATCAACTTAAAATTTGGAGGTCATATTTTGATGAAAAACAAAACAAAAAAAAACGTACATTCATTACCGGCCTACCCATTGCCAGTAAAAGAAAAATCAAATCCAGTTTAAACAAATGATTTATGGGCGTAATTTAGATTTTACTTTTGTTTTTAAAAGCTCTTAATGTTCAAATGCTTTATCCTTTTTGTAGCTAACACTCATCCGATGTACACACACATCTTTAATTGAACTGATTAATTAATTAAAACAGAAAGTGTAAGATCAGCTCTCTGTCAAATATAATTTGAATCATTTAAAAAAAAATGTTTGACTTCCTTTGGGAATGTTGCCACAGAAGACTAGAGAACAAAAAAGGTAATTCATCTGAACAATAAAGTAAAACAAGTTGGATGAAGACGAGTTTAGTAAACACATTGTCCATACAGTAATCGTAGCGTAACACAGCTTCATATAACTGGGGAGAAAGACACAAATACACAATGTTGGGAAGGTTCTCCAGACATGGATGATGCTCAGTCACCTGTACTTTCTGCAGGAATCTCCCTTCAGTCACTTTTGTGATTTTACATGGCAACATCATGTTACACAAACATCAAATGCGATATAATTTGATACTGACTTAATATTTATTACCATTTGCTCGGTTTAGATCCCTTGTAAGAACTGTTTTCATGTGAATTATTTTCCAGTTAAATTGCATTGTTTTGTCTAATGGGTTTCACACTTGAATTGCATATAATCATTTGTAAATCTGTGATTGTTTGCAAATTTCTCTATTACAAATCAACATGAGATGGAGTCAAACCATGTCTGTGAAACTGTCCCTAAGAATGTTTTTCTTCTCTACACATAAGCATCATTTATAATAACATACGTTACATAAAAATGTGTTTTTTTTTTTTTAAAGTGTGATATACAATAATATACAAAAAAAAAGATGCAACTGGATCCATGCATAATATGTGGAGCTAGCTTGAGAGAACATAGAGTTGTCAAACGGGAAAAGGTTTGACTCAGGTGCACCTTGTGTTTCTGACACAAACTATAGTTTGTCGATCAATCAATATATTGATAATTACACAGCTTTGGATCAACAGAACATAACCACCAGAGCAACAGAAAGAGAAAGAAATATATACTGTATTTTATTTCCTATAAGCGCCCCACTCAAGGTTCTCACTTTGTGTTACAGACAGGACGCAAGGTTTGTGGGTGCCAAAAGCAAAACTAAACCAGATCTAGTTTTGGGCTTTTCATTCGCTGAGCACTACCACCCAGAGATGATTCATTTTTCCATGAGTTTCCATGATGGGTGGGTTGCGAGAGACGAGTAGTGGGTAAAGGTCGCTCTTGTCAGTTAATTGTGTTGTTGCTCATCTCGTGTTTTTGCACCCACCAACCAACATGCTCTGCTACATAAACTCCGCTTTGATGTGTGAGGTGGAGACAGTCCTGCCATGTGAAGAAAGACAAGTGCAATCCCTTTGTTCAGCTTCACCAACACATCCACATTACGGCAACATCTAATGTACCACTGTTAGCTTACTGGTGCATACTGTTTTTTATATCATGTGCTGTAAAAGAAGATTATGCCACTGAATGTTTCTATAGCAACTGTCCACAAACCAACTCAATTCTGAGTAAGTGGTGATGGTAGCAGTGATTGTGAGAGACTACTCGCCGTGTGAAAAGAACCCATGTCAAGGTTAGCGGCGAGGTGCACGAGGAAACCTTCGGCATCCATTTCCATCCCATCTGAAGTGCACCTACAGCAGCGTTGTCTAGGAGGCACCCACAGTATCTGCGAGACTTGTTCACAAGAGCAGTTTCCCAAAGGACTTTTTAGTGATTATTT
>NC_045748.1:4328185-4331789 GCF_008692095.1 Etheostoma spectabile | reverse complement strand
GGGGGGGCAGCATTGGTTGTGAGTGAACTCAAATGTCCTGATGCTGTGTTGCTCCTACAGTCTGCTGAGCTGCAGTGAAGTTGCTGAGGTGAAAATAAAGAAACAGACTAGGGTCTGTTTTCCCTGTCCCCATGGACAGTAGCTGGAGTCTGCTGATGGATTATGGGTAGTGCACATAGATGTGACCACGTAATCCGTCCAGGAAAATCTCGCAAAACATACCCTTCAGTCAGCTTTTATGTAGTGGGTAACTTCACCCTAATCCGCAAAGTTCCTTGTATGGGTTCATCCCTGTCCTGGATCCTGGTTGGACCTTCGCTGATGCATACTAGTTAACGTAGTTAAATATGAAGGGTCAGCTTGATACAGTGGTAAAGGCAGATGCTGACTCTTCGGAGGAGCCCTAGAACGGGCTGACGAGGAGAAGATGCTTGAAATCAACCTGAGAAGAGAAAATAAAAGAGAAGAGACAAGAGTAAATCAGTTAGTCAAAAATAGAGATTGGAGAAGAGAAGACATGAAGAAGAGTTGAGAGGAGGAAAACAGAAAAGGACAACTTAAAAAAACAACAACACATAAATCATTATGTAATTAAACACTGCCTTAAAATCACAAATTTAAATAACAGAGCTGAATGAGCGATTTGCAGGCATATTTACAGGGTTATAATCTGTGTATGTGTGTGGGTGTATGTGTGTGGGGCTTATAATCATATGTTGGCTGGATATCTGAAGGGTTGTCTGAATGTTTTTTATAGCAGTACTTTGAACCATTTAAATTCATACTAGGGCAGAGCCTTGCTATGCATAACTCCCATTTGAGGAAATGTTGTGGTACTCCTTAAGAAGTGACACTTAATTAGAATTTTAATTATCCCCGCAGCAGATGCTGTTTGCCATCCAGAGGTCTAAAACTATCTGCCAAACAAGCTGAACTCAGAACATAAAACTGGTGTGTGGCCATTGGTGAAAACTCAACATACTCATAACACATGTGCAACAAGACAGATGGCACCAAGACAGACCAACTGAATCTGACATGACATGGTTAAGAGAAGATTTTAAGACAAAGAACAAAAAGCGTCTATGCATCTATGTGTGTCTTACATTAGATCGGCATGGACTTCATCTTGACCATGGAGGTGAGTTCCTGTTTAGTCACATGATCATGCCGCCTCTGCCTCACCCTGGAAATATAAAACAATACGTAAACGACAATAAAATGTCATTCTTTAAAAAAAACGAAATCTTACTCAAATACAGAGAGGAAGACCACACAGGCTGTGGCCTGTGGATGTGGTATGTGGTGTGTGTGTGTGTGTATGTGTCTTACCACACGACAAAGATGAGGGAAAGGACGGTGGTGAGGATGACCACGGAGAACAAAACCAGCAGAATCACCAAACCCAAATTACCTTCATCCTCAGGATGATCAGGATCTGAATGGGAAAAAAGGGAAAAAACAACAGGGGGGGGGGGTCAACAAAACAAGCAGGCTGGGAGATAGAGAGAGTTAAAGCAACGGAGAGGAGGGCTGACTCAAAGATGAAGGCCTGGAGAGCAAGGTGAAGATGGAAATAGAGGAACAGATACAAGACAGAAGAGACAGATGTAAAAAGGCAGTGAAAAAAAAGAAAATTAAAGTTGAAAACCAAAAACCAAATATAGTTAAGCAATAAGCTGGACAATAAATGGTTCACAAATCGCTTCTCACCAAGAAAATTATATTTATATTATTATAGTATTTCATATCTTCACGCACTCGTTTTAATCTAACGCGTTTTTGTGTCTGAGGCAAAATAAAGAGCAGAAATAAAGAGTGTGTGTGTTCCCAAATATAATTACTCTCTGCTGAGAAGTTAATTTTAAATGTGCCATTTTAGTTTTCATGCAAACATGCATTTATCATACTGAGAGGGGTAAACAAGTCTCATTCTCACACACACACACACACACACACAGAACAAAACTGTGTTTATTGCTAACTGTAAAACAAAGCAAAAAAAACATAGCAGGCACACACACACACACACACAAACAATAAAATGAGCAAAAGCATGATTCATGAGCACATCTGCAAAAGAGAGTGGGCAACACACACACACACACACACACACACACACACACACACACACACACACACACACACACACACACACACACACACACACACACACACACACACACACCATCTGGTTCACAGCAGACCATCTTAAATGTGACAGCATCAGTAACGGCAACTTCCAGCCTCTTCTCTACTGCCAAAACTGTGTCTATATGTCTCCTTGTATATCCTGTATGTGCGTGTGTGTGTGTTTACGAATGTATTCTAGTTGTATGTATCCTGCATGTGTATATTTTAGATGTCATATTTTTCACCAGCAGGCTGTTTTTTCCTGTGTTTTTGTCCATGTAATGTATATGTGAGCTGCTATGCACTTAACTTTTCATCCACGGCACATATTGTAGAGAACATAATACCCTGGAGGTACAAATTACGGCAATTATATGCAATTTGGTAGCCAGACACAAGGTACTTGTACTGCTCTATCTAGATTATAATAAACAGTAAATAATGCCTTGTTACTTCATTAATGACTGATGCGGCTTCTTGTTGGTGCCAAATAATGGGGTCAAAAATACCCTCCTGCTGTGTGACTAGCTATGATTCACCTAGCTCATCAGGCTTAAACCCAGACTGACATGATTGTAAACAAGCAAGGAAAAGCCTTGTTTCAAAACCAATCCTACATTTGCTCAACTTGACTGTGATAATAATTCCACCTTAAAATGAGATAATGGATGTTTTGGTTTTTAATATAATGAAACAAGTTTTCGTGGGTGCATTTAATTACAAGCACTGGCATGCTCTAATAGTAGCAGTAGTAACATATGACTTGTGGTTGAAGCTATACTAGCAATGTAGCGGTAGATGCATCAAACACAGCAGTATTACTTACTTACAGTAAAAGTAACAGTAGTAGAGTATCTGTACTAGCAGGGTGCGATTTTTGCGAAATCCCCCCCTTTCAGGTCTATATAGTCCTGCCTCAGCAGAATTATTGTTTATCCCTGGTGAGAACAAAATGTATCCCCCCCTCAAAGTGATCAATGTTAATTCACTGCTGTGTTTTATGTTGACGCCACGTTGTGCTATGTCATTTTGATATTTTCCGTTGAATATTCAAGTTCATAAATAAGTGTTTTGGCATGCCTGGTCAAGCGGCAATGTATTGGAAGAGGGATTTAATTATTAAATTAATATAAATAATGAAATCACACCCTGTGTACTAGCAGCAGTAGAAATTGAATAAGTAGTAGCTTTTGGTAATTGTAGTAACTGAAGAGGAGCACCTCATAACAATAGTAATGACAGTAATTGTACTACAGTTGAGCTACAACATTATCACATCCATTATTAGGGTTTCTCCTGTATACAATCACATTCCAATTATCATTGAAATAACTTACTGTGTGACTTTGCAGTGGAGGTTTCGGGTTTTGTGTTGAAGGGGAAGTTGAAATTGTCTGGCAGCTCTGTAGATTCAGACGTGGGGGAGACTGTAGTACAAACAAAACACACGCACACACACACGCACACACAC
>NC_045748.1:4323256-4328175 GCF_008692095.1 Etheostoma spectabile | reverse complement strand
ACACACACACGCACACACACACACACACTTACACTTTAGGGAGTTATTCTTACGAGTAACAACAAATGCAGACAGTAAAAAGTAGGTTGATCTAAGTTGATAGCACTACATACAGTATATATGCATGAGACCTGATCTGTTGCAAAAATTAAAAAATGATTCCTTGTCGTGTAAGGATGTGAGGACCTCGGTAGTTGCAACTCTAACTCTACGGAGGAGTCAGTCAGTGAGCCTTATCTGCATCAACAAGACTGTTGATGGTTACCAAGAAGATACGTATATCTCTGCTTTACTACAGTACATTATTTAGGACAAGGAACAGCAGCAACTATTTACATTTTAGAAGCTGGAACCAGGATTTGGGGATTTTTTTTTTGCTCAAGAATTGACTAAAAAGATTAATAGATCAGCAAAATAGTTGGATTTACTTACCAGTAATCCATTACTAGTTTAATCGTTGCAGCTTTACCATTATGCAGATTGTACTGTCATACTTTTCTTCAAAATACTGCCTTTATTAACATATTTTTGGAGTTCCATAATTATGTTTGTCTATTTTTGTGGCTGTATTGTGTCATCTCTCTGTCAAGCTTGCCTCAAGTTTGTCTCTAAAAATAAACTAACTTAGACTTAGAAATGAACGTTTAATTTTCTTTCTGACCTTCCCATGGCCTGACGAGAAGCAGGGGACTCCATTCACTCCACTGGCTCTCAGAGTTCACCTCGTCGCGGGCTCGAAGCTGAACCTGGTGGAGGTAACCAGCCAGGGCGTCGAATATCACGACTGGACTCTCCTCCGAGTAAACCTGAGTGACGGAGAAAGAGACAGGACAGGGAATTGTTTATGGCCTTACTGTTAAATGAAAGTGAACTTCTTTTTGTCACGTTCTTATTGTTTTTTTAAATTTCTTTTTTAATTTCTTTTCTTAATTTGTAAAAACGACTTAAAATTACACCTTTATTATACAACAAAGAGTCATTTGGCATTATAATACTAAATAAAATATGTTATTACAAATTCATATACTATCTGCAGTTAACAAGAAGTCACCAAAATACACCAAACAGATATAATTTATTGATGTAGGGTTTTTACAAAAAAACATTTTAAACGCGTGATTTTTTGGTGGAGACAGAGAGGGGTATGTCTTCTTCAACTTTAGTAAAAATGAATAATTTTGCATTTTTACTTCAGCTTTATATTTTTATATGTTCTTTCTAGTTTTAAGTAGTAGATTCTATGAATGGCTTGGGTTTCAGAAATAAGGTTTGTGACCAATCACTGTAAGTAAATAAATGAAAACAAGTTTAGCACCAATTGCTGGTATAATTTGGGAAAACTACAATTGTTCTTTGTCTCTGAAATAATGCTTGATGAGATGCACAAGTTGAATCCACACTGTGCACCAATCAACATTGAAATGAAACCTTCTTGCTTACTAACCTCTGACCAGTATATGGAGCCCAGTGGCCTGTATCTGATCTGAAACATAAGGGGGAAAGCGGCATGCAGCGGCCAGGAAGAGGGAAAGTTCCATGAGACGATCAGCCTCTGTGGATACCCTTCTAGCTCATTCACCAACACTGACTCTGGAGGGTCTGGTTTCACTGCAAATAAAGACAGATAAAAACGACGTGTTATTTAGCCATAGGTATTTCCTCTATGGTTTGCACACTAGAAAACATGTCGGAACAAAGATACCAAGTACAAGAAGGCAAAACGTAACAAATCAAACCAAAGCACGTGTTCAGACATAAATGCTAAATTTCTTCACCTGATTTGCTTTTAGTCTTTTTTATTGTTGCTGTTCCTTTTAATCTGATGAACAATCTAGTGTTTAATCTTAATCTTTGCAGCTATTATGCAGCTCTTTGCTTAAACTAATCTTTGCAGCGTTGGGAAATTTGAAGAAAATCCAACTAAGATTCAAAACTGACATTAGCATTTTCTCTGCATGTACTGTATGACCTTGCTATTACTAGAACTATCCATTCATTTTCTGAATCTAATCCCACAGACTCTCATTGCTTTACTTATGACTCTGATCTGTGACAAAAGGTATATCGTGAGGGAGAAAAGTGGTGAGCGTTGTCCACTAGGCACATCTGCCGCTATGAAGACTGTCTCAAGGATGCTGTGAATGTCTCTGCTGGAGAGCAACAAGAACACCACATTCACAGAGAAGCAGCAGAACAGGATAATTGAGGCCATAATAAAAGGACCAAAAGGACAAGGTAAAAACAGCTGTCAGGAAAAATTTTGTGCCGCATTAGAAATCCTGCCATTTGCTGTTGTATATCTATTGATTTCAGAAAAAATAATGAGTGGATAATCAAGGTGCTATGGAAGCATGAAGCTCGTATCCATGAAGTTGCAACTGTTGAAAAAGCTTCTTTTTATTTTATTTTTTTTATAAATGGGTGTTGTCACAACGGGTAACAATAGGGGACAGCTCCAGCACTATGGCAAGCCAATCAAAATACAAGTTTTTGAATTGTAGAATAGGGCTGGGTGTTGAGCTCTGGAAACAAGAAAAACATAGTAAAACTGATACATTTTCAGATATAAGTGCTTCCTAGTTGACATGTATCACTAACATGACAAAAACAATTTACTGATCACTCAATTACTGAGTGTGTATGTGTGTGTGTGTGTTTTATGTGATCTTACAAAGTTCATGTAACTTAAACCGGACATATGTTGTCTCAGAGCCGAGGGCGTTGGTCTCTGAGATTCTCAGGGTATGGATGGTCTGCCAGAAGGCAGGATGATCTACGTCACAGTGCTTGCGGGCGACATCCACAACGCATGGCCTCCACTCCTGACCATTTCCCCTTAAAAAACAAAACAAAAAACGTTGCATTCTGTCGGGTAAAAAGCAACCTAAGTGTGTGCCAGAAACTGTAGATACCTTCTAACTAAAAAGTCACCACAGCTGAAAACTGAAGCCAATGCTTCAGTTTCTTTGACACTTAAAAAAGTGCTGTAATGTGTCACGGTGGAAAGTTTCCACTGAGTGCCATATGGCAGAGTGAAGAGAGGTGAAGCAGAGATGGATAGACAGGGTTCATATTAGGATACGACTCACACTACATGCACTTCATTCAAAATGTAACTCTGTGGCACATGCACTATATTTAGATTCTTCATAGCTCATTCTGAATGGGACCTTGGGCGTTGCTGTTGTCATGCATTAACTCATTCTTACCTGAAGGAGGCATTGTACTTGGCTGGCAGGAAGGTCTTTACTGAATCCACCCAGGAGCAGCGAACATGCGTGTGATTGGGCACTTGACAGGAAATGCTCAGCAGCCCAGGGGGGTCTGGGAAACGGTAGTCAGAAGACAGAGTTTATTTTCAGAACAGAGAGGGAGTTTAGATGTCCTGTAAGATTTTATATTCTCTGTCTTGTCCTCGGGGCAAAAGTGAACAGCTCTGTGCTATGGTGTCCCTATCATGAACCAACATATTTCAGGAGAGGCTTGGCCAGGACCATGAAAAACTCCCTGTCTGTCAAAAAAGGAAGCCCACTTAGGAAGTCGTTTCCTGTTCGAGACAGTTACAGGAAGCGGGGGGCTTTGTCTATGTGACGGCCGATAAGACCTGTTTCCTCTGAGGACCAGTAGCGCTGTTCTGATCACTGTTGTAATAAGATGTCTTGTTGAAGCCAGAGAGCAGCATAAATGAAATGTATACAATAGAATCTCATTCACTAAAAACAGGGAGAGAAAGAATAGATGACAGAAAAACAGAGGAAAATATGTTGAGGTAAACTCAAGACAGAGATGGGAATGTGTGAGTAGGAGAAATTTATTTTATGATTTTATGCAGAATTATCCAAAGACTGAAATGAACTGTGAGGGACTGGGATGCTGTGTAAAACATGAGGGGCGTAGCCATTTTCCTGCTGCATAGAGTCTTTGTGTCTTCAAAGGTGCAGTTCCATGGTGAGAGACTAAGCTGTTAAACTCCTAAATTAGGCGCTATAAGCCTGGACAAGTCACAACAACACTTACGGCCCAGTCTGAGTTTGACAGAGTGGAGGAGGAGCCCCCGGTCGTCATAGCAGCTGTAGTTGCCCTGCGCTGAGTGGTCGACGTGCAGCAGCACCAAGGTTCCATCTGATGTCACTTTGTGCCATGGCAACACTGAGCTGTGGTTGAGATACCACACCACAGGTATCCTGGTCAGGAACACATCAGAGGTTAGTTATGCTTGTGAGGACCTCCCTCACTAACTTGTGAGCATAACGCTCAACCCACAACTAAAACTCTTTCATGGCATTATCATAGTCATCAAATACCTACGTCTCTATGTTACAACTTTCTTTTAAAGTGCCCATATTATTATATGTACTGCACATTGCTGCAGAACCTTTTACCCTGTGTGTTTAGGTCTCTGTTTTAGCTACAGAGTGAGACATATCACTTCTATACTATCTTTGTTGGGAGTCTCACATGACTGACTAATATGAAACTAATGACTAATATTAAATCTAGTGCTGTCAGTTAAATATGTTATTAACGGCGTTAACGCAAACCCATTTTCACGGCATCAATTATTTTATTGCAAGATTAACGTTCTTTTTGGCCTAGCAAACTTTGTAGTTATTTACACATGCTGTCACAACAACTAATGACATTAGAAAAAAACAACAACAGGCACGCCACACTCACTTGCTTAGCATTGCGAGCCGGCCAAAGAATAGTAGTGTTACATTTTGAGTGGATCGTGAGCGTGAGACGCCAAAACAGATGCCAATAAGATACTGAATGGAAAGTTTTTCCATTCAGAATCTTATTGCCACTTTTTAAAAGTTGCCAAATGGTTCCAGTGACAAGACCAAAGTGATCTGTGTGTTTTGTCATTTTGAACTGAGCTATCATCGCAGGACATCCAGTCTGAAATACCACTTGAT
>NC_045748.1:4310083-4323246 GCF_008692095.1 Etheostoma spectabile | reverse complement strand
ACAGCTGATGCCAATTCTCCGCCCTCCCTCGTCAAAGTCTTTTTTCACCCTTTTATTGATGGCCAGTGTAACACTGTGTGAGAGATTATTTGCTCAAGTGTGAATGACTGCTCCAAGTTAGAATGTTAGTGTGAAATTGAACAGTACAGTAGGCTATATGCCAATAAAAAAACATTTGCAATAAGCAAGCCAATCCACTTTCCATGTTGAAAAGAGCATTAAAATGAGACAAAATAATGGGACAAAAAGAAAAACTATGACAGTAATTTGATTAAAATGATAATAGTGTGATTTTTGCGAGGATCTGTACCAATTCTAATTCTGTAGTCTGTAGGATAGAATTTTTAGGCTGGGACGTCTCTGCAGCCCCACAAAACTTCATTCAGAATGGTTTGACACATATTTTGCCTTTTAACAAATATTGCGCTCCCGTGAGATTTGGATATTGCACTAGTCCATATTGAAATTTCAATACAATTGTGATTAATTGTGCGGCCCTAGCAATGATGCAATGAAATGATACAGTGAGTACATGATTACATTTAGTATTATTCTGTATGTTGTCCTCACTGTCAACAAAGCCCAAGGGACTACATCCAAACTTGCAATAATATGTTTTGGACAACAATAAAACGTCTATAGGAATAAGATGTGACAAGCTTTGGCTGCACTGGCAATACCTGTTACCAGGATCAATTAACTGTCAGGTTTTTCTTTTTATTGGGACTTGACTATACACTTCAGTTTTTTATATAACATTGTATAGGTTTTTGTCATTTACTGACTTTTCTTTGAAAAGATGGCACACATTGGCTCTCTCTCGATTCAGATAATTTAGCCTTTTTGCGCCGGCTTCAGCAATGGCGGCACTTCAACCATTTGTATCACGATAAGTTATCTTCTGTTGCCTTGAAAACAAAAATGTTGATGATGAGATCGCCATTAAAACAGAAGGGGTTTTACGTTACGACTCTTACAAATGTAGCTGGTATACTGATGTTTTGGATTATTGAAAGAAAAAAAACAAACTTTCAAACTCCCATTGGACTGAGCTGGAAATCTGTCTTTGTCATTAGAAGACAAAGAAACACAACATCAAGGCACACAGGAAATAGCTTTTGTCTTACATGATTTGTGACTTCCCGCATGCCAGTGTCACATTTGACTCCAAGCGTCCATACTGCACGCCTGAATCTGCAAACAGATATCACATAAAATATTAAAAGCACACCGTGGTCACTCTCAGAGTACGTGCACAATCTACCTACATACCGTGTGTCCCCATTGTCTGTATCAATGTGATTTAAGTGCCACCATTTACAGTAGAGTCAACAGTCTCACAATAACATGACCATACAAGGTTTGGGCCCCTGCAGACACCAGGCGGCGGAGACTTTGGCACACACTATAAAGCTGCTCCAGTGTTATATTTTTCAGGAAGTTTATCACAATTAAAATAATATTACTCTGTAGCAGCAAATCCACTTTAATATATCTTCAATAATAGACAGAGAAGAAGCAGTTAAGCAGTGGAAGAAAATAAGAACAAGATACAGATTTACTTTAACCATTTAAAAAACATTTTTGACATTAACATTCAAAACAATGTGTTTGTAATGCAAAAAGTTATTAGTGCTGAGGAACAACATCCATTTCTGTTGATTTAAACTGCTTATTGTCTTAAGATTCAACATCGCCTTGTGCTCCGAGCCCTAATTTTACAAACATGAACCTTTGGACAGAGGTGGCTATCGTTGGACACAGAATGCAAGTTTTTCTTTTTACTTATTTCTTCCCAAAATCACCTCTAGTGGTATCTAGCCTTCCAAATAGCTTTTTTAATCTGCTGCGGTTTTGAGATATCCATCTCTTTGGTCTCCACTCTCATACAATGGGGTGCTCGTATTATTACAAAATGTGAAAAACTCAACAGAAACAATGCCATCATTGCTCACCATACCTACAGAAACCTAAATGTTCACAATTTTTATTGGAACTATTGTAGCAGCACAAACAAAGAACAGAACTGGGACAGCAACACATTTCAGACATGGTCTCTCCAAACCTGGGCATATAGAACCAAAGTTATATGTTGTGCATGGTAAGTTAACCATTTAATGTGCAAGCAGAAGTGATGTAACCAAGTAGTTTTAGAGATCTTTCAGTAATATAACGCCACAGTCACCCCATTTTATAAGTATCCATTAAGGGGAGACACTACAGGCAAACACATAATTTTTGTCTTTTTAGCCTGGTTTGCTTTCATAACACCATGTCTTCTTTAAGACCAAAGCTATTTAAGACTTTCAGCTCCACAAAACTCTCTCTGTATTTCTCAGTATGGCACTTTCTTACCTTAAAGAGCTTTTAGTACCTTACTACCCCACCAGAGCACTGCGCTCCCAGAATACAAGATTACTTGTGGTTCCAAAAGGAGAATGGGAGCCAGAGCGTTCAGCTATCAAGCTCCTCTCCTGTGGAACCAGGTTCCAGTTTGGGTTTAGGAGGCAGACAGTCTTCACAGTTAAGAGTAGCCTTAAGACTTTCCTCTTTGATAACGCTTATAGTTAGGGCTGGCTCAGGTGAGTCCTGAACCATCCCTTAGTTATGCTGCTGTACACCTAGACTGCCGAGGGACTTCCCATGATGCACTGAGCACCTCTCTCCTCCTCCTTTCCATCTGTATGCAACCTCATCCCATTACTGCACGTTACTAACTCGACTTCTTCCCTTTCCCGGAGTCTTGTGCTCTCTCGCCACTCTCCTCTCTCCTCCTATCACTTCCTGCAGGTGTTTCTGGCTCTGGAGCTGTGGAGTCTGGATCTGTGGTTGGAGTCACCTGCTGCCTCCATGTTCCTGCTTGACACCCTCTGCTACAATCCTCCATCTCTTTCTCTCTCTCTCTGTCTGTCTCTTCTCTGTCTGTCCGTCTTTCTCTCTTTCTCTGTCTCTGTCTGTCTCTTTCTCTCACCCCCATACGGTCGATGCAGATGAACGCCCACCCTGAGACACGGTTCTGCTTGAGGTTTCTGCCTTATTAAAGGAAGTTTTTCCTTGCCTCTGTCGCCTAGTGCTTGCTCTTGAAATTTTTGGGTTTCTGTAAATAACAGCACAGAGCACGGTCTAGACCTGCTCTTATATGAAAAACGCAGTGAGATAACTGTTGTTGTGATTTGGCGCCATATAAATAACATTGAATTGGGGTGTTCATGTTGTTTCATGTTAATAGCTGTTAGTTAAAATGATTACCCTATTCACTTGCAATGTCTCCACGTAATGTGTCTAAATATGTAAGAAAAAGCTGAGAGGCCAAGTACAGTCAGTTTTGTGTGGGGAGCCCTTTATTCAGTCAAACCATATGTATCAATAACTTTAAAGATGAGATAAAAGCTGACAAACTGTTACTTTCCATCATCCAAAAGGCAGTGTAGATTTAAAGCAATAAGGGCAGTGTATACCTGAACAAATATTTGTCGTGACTAGTCATTTTCCAAGTAGATACTCTATCTGCAGTATATGTGTGCATGTTTAGCTTGGCTCCATAATATAAAAGCTGGCATTTACAGTACATCTGGAGTGGGAAAACATCACTTTGACTGCCAGTCTGCCATGCACACATCTTCATTAATTCTCAACCTCAATCACTCAGGCATGCACACTCACTGCTTGCCTTTCCTCCGTAAGTAACAAACAATTTGTCCCAGGTTTGCATTTTGTTTTTCTTCTTCATTTTTGAAACAAAACTCTCTTCAGATCACAATTTTGACTGGCATATCAAGAAGGATAACAGCATATGAAGGAGTAGAAGCTTTTGGTGGATGTTGTTATTCAATTTGCTGTATTGGTATATTTATGTAAGTTTTCCCTGCTGCAATAACCTCATGTAACCTTCAGGGACCAACTAAGTTAATCCTAAATTACATTTTACACATACTCAAGTTGGAAGCTAAACTGAAGGCCTTTTCAATACTTGGTTTTCACTCACACCTAAAGCTCATTTTTCGACTGTTTTTTTTAGCGGCTGTGCAAACTAAAACAGCTGGGGATAAGACCAGCAACGGGCTCCACAGTGATTTTGTGGCTACATTTAAACAGAGACATGCAGAAAGGAAGACAATGTAACCTTCTGAGAGTTTTTTTTGTAAATGAGCAAATGAAAGCCTCTTCATTGGCCTGTGATGTCCATGGGAAACAATTTATCATAAACAACACATGGCATGGTTATAAATCTGAGCTACCAAGACAGCGGTAATGTATGGGCTATTGTAAATGAAGCTGGGTGACATTAGAAAGACACAAATTACCTCTTGATATCAAATCTAGACATACACACCTTTTTCTTCATGAGTATTCTCTATGTAAAAGGAAACTCACTTAATTTTGTATTTTCATAGTTCTGTTCTGGTATCAATCCCAATGCCATTTTAATCAGCAAGTTAATGGCTGAGATCAGGGATTTAGTGCAACAAGAGCAGACGGACGCTCACACACTCCAGCTGAGCCAGATTATTTAAACTACTTATTGGGAAGTAAAACCAAAAGTGAGCCCACCAGACATTTTGGTTAGAATCATTTAATGTAGGCTTGAGCTATTTCATAAAAAAGCGGTATTTGTGGTTTATGTAGTTTTAAACAAGATGGGAATGTGCCAAGCATACCGTATAATAGTATACTTTTTAAATAGTCAGAAAAACGTCAACTTCTAGTCTAAACTTAAATGACAGAAGTGTTAATTACACCACATTAGAGGCATACTTGACAAAACCGGGTAATATTCAAATTCATAATTTAGACCTTCAAAAGTGACATCTACTGGTGACATCTACCGATAAAACCCCCTCGAAATGACCAGAGAAATGGTCAAGAATATTAGTGTTGTTTCGCCAACCCCCAAAATTACCTTAAGTTAATTTCCTGTAGTTTGTTAGGAAGACACTGTTCCCTATACAATTCAAACACCAATTTAAATCGTGGCTATGCGTTTTGACAACTGCACTTTCAAATTCAAGATATAAAACATATCTATGGTTGACACAACCGCAGTGGGTCAGATTTCTTAAAGATTGAATTTCTCCTTAAATGTATCTATATTACACCACAGCATTAAAATCTTCCTCTGTCTCTTATCTTAATTATTTCTCCCTCTGTGTCGATCTTTTCCACTCCTTTTCCAATCTTTTTATTCAAAGCCTCTCTTGCCAGTTTTCCCAAGATTTTCTTTTTCCCTTTAACCACCACACACACACACACACACACACACACACACACACACTTCCCTCCCTGTTCTGTGAGTGTTACTGGGGCCTTGGTGGCAGTGTAAAGAGTTGGTGGTCTGAATGTGTGTATTATGTTTTATTGGCAGTGAAGTACATTTCCCCAAAACCCGCAGCGTTCCACCATATCTGATTCTCCCTCTGGCAAGAGGGCCTAGACCACACACACACACACAAACACACCCACAACACACACACACACACACACACACAACACACACACAACACACACAACACACACACACAGAGGAAGCCTGCTGCAAGTTTCTCCTGACATTGGAATCAGATGGCAGGGTGAACATAGAAATTGCAAGTTGGATGAAACTTAGTACTTTCCAAACAATAAAAAAAGGACTCTGGAACTGCCGTAGGGTCAAATTATTTGGGAAGGGAAACCTTGACAGTTTTACCTGAAGGGCCAAGAGCGAGTGTTCTTATTGTATCTGATTTTAGAAACAGATACAGTAATAGAGGTAAAAAAAAAGTGACAGAAAGAAGGGATGAGGGAAAACAGTCTTTCAAAGAAAGGGCCAATTTCTTAATGCCAGACAGATCCCCTAAGCTCCGTGTGAGGCAAAACAAAATATGCTTCAACAATACAATTGTTGTTTGCAGAGTGCTAATAAAAAAAACATGAATTCCAATTCAACTATGAATAAATAAAAAACTAACGCTGCAAAAAATCGCAGACTGAGAGAGAACAATTGAACAAAGTTTCAACAAAAAAGAAGAAGATTGTGCTTGAAAAATGAGTTTTGTGGTAAGCTGCACTGCCTCCCTACATTTTGGAAGTGTTTCTTTCCTTCTTTCTTCTGCAGAAGCATATCCCAAGAAGAAGTACTTTGAGTCAAAATAGTTCACAAAGGAGTCCGTGCCTGATCCTTAACAGAATGTGTTTCTATGCGTGTGTTTTACATGTGTCCTTGGGAAAATGTATTTCGCCTTGGTGTGCATGCGTACGTGTGCATGTGTTACCTTCATCAGTCTGAATCTGAGCACGACTGGGACGCAGCGACCAAGACAAAAAACAGATGACAGTCAGACACACAGGACTGGACAAAAGGCCTGGCATCTAGAAAGAGAGAGAGAGGGGGAGGTGGGAAAGAAGGAGGTACAACGATTAGGATTTGTTTTTTGTTTTTTCATAAGCCTAAGAGGTTTGGTAAGCAGCAACAACATCAACAAAAGCATTATTATCATCATCATCATCATCATCATTGTCATCATTTTGAGTCCATTTTGTACAAGCAAATGGGTATGAAAGGAAAATGCTTGTGAAAACAGCCAGAAATGTCACATATCTTTCATCAATTTCCTCACAAAAGCAACTACATACCAACATTTAAATTGTTTGCAACAACATGTTGCAGAAATTCTATGTTACTTAAAGTCCAAAAAGGCAAAGGCAACAAGACAACTGGTCGCCTCTATTTCTGGCTAGTGGAAATCATTTCTCATAAAAAACATGTTGGACGTGACTTTTTGTTTCCACTGGCTTTACCAGAATCTCTGAGAAATAAAGTTCCACTTGTGCTAGAGAACAAATCCATTAAGCAGTTTGGTACCGTAAATGAACTCAACACATTTTCGTTATAATTTAACCAAGATGTACACACTGTAAAAAGTAGAAGCCAGTGGCATGGAAAAAGTATTTTTTTTACAATTATACTATTGCCTGGCGGTACTATGGTGAGCAGGATGTGAGTGTCATACATGAAATAGACTTTATCACTCTCTCATTTCATTTCAATTTAATAAAATGAAGCTATACTGGCGTGGAGTTTGATGGGTCAAGTAGCTCTGTGAGTCTATGTTTAGTCACATCGGTGCTTTGAGCTAAATGGTAACATCATCATGCTAAATCCCACTAAACACACAGTACAGCTAAGGCTGATCCCTGTGTGTATGGCACAATCATAAAGACAGGAGGATCCGGGCCAGAATTTCAGTGTGGATTAGTGGGTATTGCGCATAATTTCAGTGATTCCTGCGAATATCGCACTTATGAGGAAAATTCACACACAAATTTGATGAAATGTCTTGTAATGTTCAGCCAATGTTTGCACCGGTGCGGAATCATGTGCGGAATGCGGGACGACTTTGAAGCACTGCATCGGCGGACGCATGAAAACATGAATGGGCCGCTGGCTGAAACGTAAACATCCAGGTGTAAATCCCGCTCCGAAAAAAAATCACTGAAAGCCGACAGGACTAGCGCAAACGGCACTGTGTCACCCACGTTTATCAGACAGATAGTGGTTACGTTACTGAGAAGCAGCAGTCAAAAGAAGAGAATCAGACTAACGTAACAGCTGTGAAGTAGAGCTGCTCAATTAGTAAAATGTACAGCACAGCTGATAAGAATATCAGCTGTTACAAAACGTCATGTCGAGAACATGGACTTGGCACACAAAATGGGATTTACGCTAAAATCAATAAATTAACTGAGTAATACAGACCTTAATTTGATGCTCTTTTCCGAGCTCGCCCCTTGAATTTCAGGCACGGATTTCCAGGACATACTGTACATGTCATTCAACTGCTTAATGCAAATGTGTGAAGATGATTTGATTGGCTGTATGCATGTCTATATATCTATCTAAGTAGACAGAGAAGGCCTTTTGACCACTACAAGGTATGGACAGACGTCATCAAACAATTACAATATCAAATGGACATCATTCCTGAGTGCAGTGCATGTAATTAAGAGAGTGTGGGAGAAAGAAAAAAACGTCCAATGTACATTCAGTTGGGCTGAATGGAAGAAACATTCTGGACATTACAGCATATACTGTAACAATGAACCTGTCATGGAGTTCTGAGACTGTGATGTGTTGTTGCTGATAGTTTTATCCTCGGGGTTGGGGGGGCTAAAAAAGGCTCTGTGACTGTGATAAAGAGTGAACGACTACATGGTGTAGGTGTTTGTGAGCTACTAAGCTCAAAATAAACACACTTATCATATGTCTGGTGCCACTTCTTTGCATGTGACAGACTCATCAACACTTTTATCGGCCCCTCCACAGTGAGAGAGGGAGATTGAAGGCCCATAAAATGCATTTCCTGTTCAAATAGGATGTTACTGAAGCTGGGGCCATAACACAGCAGTGACCGATCCATCGAAGCAAAAGCTACAGACCCATTACAAACCATTTCACACAGTTTTCAACGTAACCATTTTAAAAGCTGACAGGAAGCAAATATGGACCCAATCTGTTGCCTAGCAATGCAATTTCAGTGAAAATGTCTATATGAACGAAGACTGACAAAACGGAAACAACTCTCCCCTGGACAGTGGGAGTAATGATGTCTGCTCATGCTTCATTAGAGTTGGTTGTCATTGAAGAGAGTGAGATACAGAGGAATGAAATCATATGTCCACAAGCTCCACATACATTAGTTTCTAGTGCAACAGAGTATCAAACACACTGTACGGATAGATTATTAAAGAACTTTGCCCATTTTCTAGAATAAGTATACAAATATCCCTGCAGCCTTCAAATCTAACAGAAAAACACAGTGACAAATGTAGTTATAAATAAGTTCTACTGTAAATAGGACTATAAAGCCCCAATCTGTGACCACAGCAACAGATGATGTATAGCAAAGATAAATGGGTTTTTTTTAAACAGTAAAACATAGAAAGTGAAAATCTGAAAGAAGAAAGAAAGAAACAAGGATACAAGAAAAAGGGGGAGAAGATGAACAAGTTCAGTGTGTTGCTCTCTAATACTCTTGTTCAGAATCAGAATAGGAATCATTGCCAAGTAAGTAACACAAGGACATTGCCTTGGTGGTTCTGCATGTACATTAACAAAATTGTTCCCCACCCCCCCGCGCCCTTGCGTCCGATTCCAGTGATGGAAGACCCTTTTAATCATATTTAATCAACTGTGTGGGTCCTTTACCTCATACGGGCGGCGATCAGAACCTACTCACAGTTATGTGCACGGCTACCCGTTTTCCCGAAGCCATTCCCCTCCGCACCATCATAGTAAACACCCTAACCATGTTCTTTTCTACATTTGGTTTAGTGTGGGCAATCCAGTCCAATACGGGTACAAACTTCCAGTCTAACCTCTTTAACTTAACTCTTTTACTCAAATCACTGAACGTGCAGCAGGTTGCTTCGCCTGCTTACCCTCCTGAGCCTCCAAGCCAGTTCAGAGAGTGATTACACCAGGATAATGCCGCTGCTAAGCCCTTTCTCACCGCATCACAAGAGGTCATGAAACGTCGTTATGATCGCTCTGCTGTTCCTCGCCGTTTCAGAAGAGGCAATAAGGTTTTGGCGTTGCTGTCCGTTTCTGGCTCTGTCCTCTCTGCCAAGCGTTCTGGTCCCTATTTGGTCCGACAATGTTTAAGTGACACTGATTATGTGCTTAGTACCCCTGAGAGGCGGAACAAAACCAGGGTCTGTCATGTGAACATGCTAAAGCTATATCATTCTAGGGAGGACGTTACAGTTACCACCCCCCGTTATGTCCTGTCCCGGGGTTGCTGTCATTGAGGTAACTGGGACTGCATCTTCTCCGGACCCTGATGATCCGCGGCAGCGTCATCCAGAGTATACGAGCGGCCGGCTTTCTAACGCTGATCCCGTCACAGCCCTGTCATCTCAGTTACAACACTGTACACCAGACTGCTACCCTGCAACAAGATGTAGTGAACCTTAGTATGCCATTTAGTATGCTGCCTCTGTGCCGACCACCGTGGTTGTTAAGACTGGTAACTTATATAGTTGTATTACCATGTTGCTGTCTGCATATATCATTTTCAAGGAGTGCGTGTGGCGGCGCTTGTATTAGCAGCGGCCCGGAGGCATGCTCCAAACGGTATTTCGTTGCCTTGTACTTGTACATGTGTAATGACAATAAAGTTATCTATCTATCTATCTATCTATCTATCTATCTATCTATCTATATGTATATTGTGTGCTTGTTCTCTGTAGCGATCACTCCAGGTTGCTAGGCTAAACTGTGTGTGATTCTGCTGCCAGCCATTTTGTCTGTTAGCTGTGTTAGCTGTTTCCCTGTAGCCTAGTAGCTGCAGTGTTTCTGTCCTGGGAGTGAGTAAGTGCTTCACCCTGGAGTCGATAGTGTTATGTGTTTGTAAAGTTGGGCTAGAATTTAGAGTAATACTGACTTTATTTACATTGGCCAGGAATTTAGTACATTGGGTTCACGGGTGCTGCGCTCCATGTGTTTGTTTTAACCCATCATAGATAGTGAGGTTTTGGTTTTCAGTTTGTTTTCTGAATATTTAGTAATCCCCGTTTGGAGGCATCTCATTTTGTTATGTTGTCTTTCTGTTTTCGCAGAACCCACATAGCCGACTTTGTTGTTTAACTGTTCTTAGGACTAATGTAAATAAATACCTTTTCCACCATACCAAGATCATCTGGTTTATGGTGCGCCCCTTACCCCAAGACATCAGGGACGTAACAAAATAAAAAGGAAAAAAAGAAGAAAAGAAGGCTGTATGGTTCAGTGCATGACGTGGAGGGAATGTGCAATAGTCAGGTATATAGTGCAGGATGTTCTCTTCACTAACTTTTTTCTTCACTACATTCAAAAGTGCATGGTTGCGTGGTTACGCTGAAAACAAGTCTGAAAGGATTAAATCAGGTTTCCAGTAATTTTTAGGCGATCATGCAGCAGGTCAACAGCTTCTTTTAAATGTTTTTTTCATAATGACTATTCATCATCCTGCTCAACATTATGAACTTCTCAATGCAAGGTTTCTACGGAAAGTACAAGACAGACATTTTCTGTGGGTTGACTAAAAGTCTGATAAAAAGCTCACTGCTATTCACTTGTAAAAAAAAGGTTTCTCAATGTCAAACACACGGTTCTGCTTCACAAAAATCAAAATGTGGGGTGAGTGATGAGTTGGAAGGTTGTGGATGTGCAGTGATGGTACCCTATCTTACAATAGTTTTTATTTGTTGTGTATTATTAGTGATTGTAGTTTAGAGTCTTACAACAAACACAACATGAACGCATAAGGTAGACAGAGAGGAGGCAAGCAATCAGTTGTTGGATGATTACTAAAACAAATGCACTCTACTTAGCTTTGAGAGCTTGAGGCTATATGTTTTTTGTTCTCTCAAATTAGGTTTTAAGCCCAGAGCCTCTTTCCAGATATATATAGTAAGTAGGAGCAATGAATGGTAATTGTAAAATACCACATCTAAGTCTAAATCCCAAATCAGCCTATTCCATTAATGGCTGTCAACTCTAAAACACATCACCAACTGAAATCAAAAGAATTCCAGACATAACATATTTTCCAAAGGTTAAGTGCTGGCTAAAAGCAACCCAGAGCTCTACCAATTTTTGGCTAACTGTACTGTAAATTACCAGTGTGGCACGTGTATTTTACGATGTCTTATTTTATTGTATTCCACAGCTTCCATATTGTAGTGTATTTTGGTTTCATGATCCTGAAAGCTGTAGGCTATAGTTAAATTATTATTTACATGTAAAAGCCTAATTAAGGAAATTACATGAAAATTAACAATAGCTATGAGGTCTTTGCAGCACATCTGTTTAATGAGCTATATATGGAACTATGTTTAATTGCATTGCCTCTAGGGCTGGGCAATATATCAGTTTTATATTGATATTGCGATAGGAGACTAATATATCGTCTTAGATTTTGGATATCGTAAAATCATAATATATTAAGTGCTGTCTCCTGGTTTTGAAGGCTGCATTAGAGGAAAGTGATGTAGTTTTCTGAGCTTTGCAGACTGTTCTAGATGTTTTATTATTTGCCTTTACACACTTTGTCATTAAATCAACATTTCTCATCTCATCATTGTGTAAACAATATTTTGTCAAAGCACCAATTGTCAATCTAAAATAGAGTGGCAATATCGACATCAAGATATTTAGTAGAGAATTTTGTGATATTTGATTTTCTCCATGTTGCCCAGCCCTAATTGCCTCTATCAAATCAAATTTGAATCAAATTCAATTATACCCTCAAACTGCAGTGGATGACGCATCAGTCTTATTGATTCAACAATACAACACTAGCTGGGCCTAAGCATGTTGTTTGTGTATCATGCCATTTATGTTTTATTATACCAGAGAATTGGTTCATTGCTCTGCATTTATTTATTCATATCTTCTACCGTAATGCTAGCAGCTTAACTCTAAACATGATTATGTGAAATGTGTATTTTTATTTTCTTTATAGTTTCATTCCTTTTCAATGAGACCGATGTGATGAAAACATGAAAAGCATTAAAAGGGGAAAAGAACTCAGACGTTAACTTGCCGACTGACATGTCATTATACAGTGGTGTTTGGCTACGTACCATTATCCATAAACACGTAGGGAGGACAGTTGCATTTATTTACTGTAAACTTAAATACCACCATTATGTTTTTAGATTGTGTCTTATTTGAGTGTGTGTTGCTGCATTTAAAAAGAAAAATCAACATCTTCTTTGGCGTCTATTTATAGTTTTTTGTATTTTTTAAGATGGATTGTTGGATGTTGATGGATGTTGTTTCACATGGACTTTTTACAGATGAGGCTAAATTTGTATGCAAAATGTCCATGTGCCAACACTACAGGAAACTCATTTACAGACAGTTTAGGAGTCATCCTACATCACCGGCACTATATGGAGCAGCAGAGGAAAACCAAAACAATGTTCATTCCAAAGACTGACAGCAAATCATGCAGCACTTTACTGCACATTAGGGCTTCATATCTTCTCTGGTGGTCACAGAGAGCTCACAAAGAAAAGTTGGCTATGAGTCTCATTAGCTGAGACTGCAACTAGACCTCAGACACATGATCGGTCATAAATACGGAAAGACAGCTAGAAACAAAGAATGGAAACCCAGTTGGTACCGCAATACGGTGGGAGGA
>NC_045748.1:4302642-4310073 GCF_008692095.1 Etheostoma spectabile | reverse complement strand
GGTGTCAAAACGTTTTACTTGCATTAAACAGAGAAGTGACAAAATACATAAAGTCAAACATAACTGCAAAGCCCTCAGTTTTTAACCCCACTTCCTAAAAAAACTGCATAGGAACCATACAAAAGATAGATCTTTATAAAGTTCCTAATACCTGATACCTTCACCAAAACCTTACACGGTTCTGCTACCATGGCGATTTGAAAGAACAGGACGGACTGCTTCCTAGTTGACAGTTGTGTGTGATACTGGAATGTACAAGCTGAATTTGTGGGGGAAAAAAGCATTTAAAACATCCTCTGTGGCTGTGAGGTTCAACCTGTAATCTCCAGTTCTTGGCCTCTCTGTAAGCGTGAGGTCCCGCTGCCAAACAGATCAACCGTTTGTTTAAGCCATAAAATAAACATAATCAACGTTTCATCAGGAGAACGAGGTGTTTCGTTTGGCTAATATAAGTGATGTGAGGCTGCCAATGTCTAAACAATGGTGGCGGCATGTTTGGTGAATTATAGACACTGAATTACCAACCTAGTCTCCCGGCAATGAAATGAAATGCTTACGTTATTTAATCTACGGAGTCATGTACATGTTTTTTTTTGAGGGGGGGGGAGACGATTTTTAAAGTAATGTCTTTAAATGGGAAGCATGTTTCGTGGTCACAGCATGACTGGACATAGCCTACTATGCAACGTCAACACTCATAACATGGTTAGAGGGTGTTTTGTATTTTATTTTATTTATCAAAATTATTCATTTGTCATTATAAATGATTCTGACAAATTAATGTATCGTTAGGGCTCTACCTGAAAGATTATCAAAGTTGTAATATGTTTTTAAGAAGGGAAAACTTAAGAAACACGTTTGGGATATGCACAAAAAAAAACAGCAAAATACAGCGTGGATTATATATTTACAGACACAGATATTATGACAGAGCAAACAGGCAGACACTGTTTAGCAAATCTATCTCCCCCTGTGCTAAATATTTTAAAAAAAAATGGAATACTTGGAAAACCTCTTTCTTCTTTTGTTTTTCATGCCCTACCTGTATTTGCAGCAATGTTTTTGTTTTCTTCTCCCACTAGCTCAGTTGAAGGTTAAAACATTTAATCCCACTCAATAAAACACACCATTAACAACTTAAACAATGGGATAAGTATCGTGGCCCATTTATTAAGCCACCACTGGTAAATGTAAATCACCTGGGCCTGCTTTTCAAAAGATATTTTAGCACTTTAAGAGCAAAATGCACATGCAGCACATTATTAAATGCAGATCCATCATGGGAAAGTGATGAAAGATGATGAAATCCATTACCCAGTTAAAGTGGTGCATGTGAATCTGCCAAAAAAATCACATGAAGAAAGCTGTACAGTTGAGACCAAGACATCCACAGTGGCTTACAAAATCATATCCCCCGAAAGTGTACACCGAGACCTGGAAAGCTTTATAGGGGAGCAGAGATAACCGCTATTTTGACTAGCGTCTTATGATGTAGCGGGACAGTGTTACATTTACCACTACGGCACTGTAGCTTCACAAGCAGCGCACTCAGCGCATTCAAATCTCACCGACTCCCGTCTCCCTCACTTGCTTACATTCCTCCTCCTATGTCCATCCCTCCCTTCATGCTTTCTTAAGCCTCTATGCATTCGGTACATTCTGTATCCTGTAACCCAGCTGGTACACTGGTCAGCTCTGTTTGTTTACACGCAGTGATGTAGTGGAGGCTAAACGCACGTAAACGCCGTGTTATGCACGCTCCAAAATTCGGAAATGGCGTTACACCACCTCTGAATAGCCTATTGTCCCAAAGCCATTCTAAATTAAGCTTAGGTCGTTTTAGTTTCATATTGTTCATTATTAGTTTCATAGGTTGTTAACCTAAACGAAGTCCATCATATTGCGCTGCTTAACTGTCAGTGTTGACTATCTCTTGCGGTGTTTGGGCTGTGAGCCCCAGCGTTGCCTTCCAGGCAGCGCTACCTGTAATGTACTAGGATTGGGCAATGGTTGGGTGCCTTGAAGTTCCCGGTCGCAGCGCTGCCTGGAAGTCAAGTTCAGGGCTAAAACATAAGCAAAGCGGCAGACTAAAGTCAAAGATCGTCAGTCATGTCATACTATCCTACATGTATTAATGATGAATGGGTTTGAAAATGGTAAACATGACTTTATGTCAGATTGTTGTGTCTTGCAAAATGTGTGTGAAGCATTAATATGTGTAGACTTTTGGGGACTTGAGAAGAGGTTTTGCTCTGTGTGTCGTTTAAATATTGTTCTAGCATGTCATTTTATTGTGTTAGCAATTGGAAAAAACTGTATTCACCAACTATTTTGTAATCAATTAGTTGGTTGAGTAATTTTGTTAGAACAAAGTAAAGGTCTTTGATTCCAGCTTGTTATATGTGAAATTTGCACATATTTTTGTTGTCTCTGTTTTGTCATTTAGTAACTTTATAGATTTCAACCATATAATTCCTTCTAGAGTCTTTTTAACAAGACTTTGATTAATGTATGAACTGAATACTGATGTGCGACCTATGAGGGAACAACCAGTGATAAATTGCCTGTAGCAATGTCATCAGGGCCACCGGTAGGCCGTGGCCCCCTTATCGGTGATCGTGTCGTGGTCCACCTGATCGCAGAATTTATAGTTTACCCACCTCTTTTTTTACCACTACACCTCTGTTTACACGGACACAGGACTTTGAACAATACCTCACACTCCAATGAAACTGCGGCGTAGGATTATAAATAGAAAACATACTCTATGCTGTATTTAGCCGATTGTGCACATCAATAAAGAAGAACTCCATCATTTAAGTATCAAATACCACCCACCCCGTCTGCTTATAGGGGGGCTGTTTTTCCCAGGCCATCTTTTAGGCCTACAGGTGGCGATTCCTTTAATGAAAACAGTAGAACGTACCTCAGTGTGTTTAGTCTAACCGCCATGATATCTTGATGGGTCATTGCTAGGACTGCTGTGTCTTCTATGAATGGGAAACGGCCTTTTCATGCATAACATATAAATACGGTTATTCTTTTGCCTCCTCTAGAAATGCATCTAGTGAATGAGAAGTAAATATTTGTATACGGACTTGAATGGGTTAAGGGAATACTGATTTAAACATCTGTCTCCAAAGTCTAGCCTGATGGTAAACCCCAAGGACACTTATCACAACTTTTTTTGTCTGTCACTTACTTTGTTTGCAGTCAGTCCTTGGCTACGGTTTCCAAAGCCTCTAATGCCAGAACATTCAAGGTTCAGTAAACATATTAATGTCATACTTTATAATGGCTTACCTTCTTCCCTTTCCTGCTTTCCTCCAGAGTAACTACAGACCAGAAAATGCAGCCCTGCATCTCCCTGTACCTTTCCTTCCCTCCCATGTGTTTTCCATGCTATTGATTCCCATAATTAGCTCTCTCTTATCGCTACCTCCACCTCACCATCCTTAGAGGTCTATTTTCTCTCTCCCTGCCTGTGGTTTCCTGCATAGGCCCTGTTTATTTTCCATCACTAATGCCACACAGTACAAGGTCCTGTAAACATATTTACACAAAGGTTCCACTGCCACTTGAGAACAATGCCGTTCCTTGAGAGCAAAGTGCTAATCTGTCCTCTCAAACCTAAGCAACATGTTCCTGCTCATACTTGAGTGTGAGTTGGCCTGTCGCAGGAGTGTTTCTTTCTAACAGCTCTGCTGTATTTGTATAGTTGGTCTGTGTTTATGATGGGCATGTCTAGATTGACTATCTCAGGTTACACCTGAAAATGTGGAGCTATTATCGGCAGATGGCCATGGTAGAGGACTATGATCCCACAAGCATAATTTATTCCAAACCGTCCCCCTTTAGCCCAAGAAATAACTAAACCAGGGATCTTAGGTCAGGTATAGTAAACGGTATCTGTCTGCTTCACATTTGTGGCCTTCCCCTGTCTTCCTGTGCTTCGGTGAAAATTAGCCATTTTTCTGACTCCAAGTGCACAACTACAAAAGAATACAAAAACACAAAGTTTGAATGTTTCATTTTTGCTGTGTATATTTCATCTACTTCCTGGAAATAAACGCAAAGCACCGCTGTACAAAACTATAAGGTATAAAGCATAAGTATTGGCAAACATCGGTTTACACACACACACACACACACACACACTCTAGTATCAGATACACTCACTTTCCACTCAACATGACATTACTCTGAACTGTCTTCTTGATATAAAGCTCAGTTCAGAGAAAGCCAAACTCACAAACACTGATGCCAAAGAAACAAATCAATGGCAGTCCAGTAAAACCAGTGAAGGCACAGCTGAGTTTACTCCTCATCCTATTAATGTATACAAAAACTCCCTCTGGAAGCCACACAGCTACTGGGATCTGTACAAGTCTAGTACCACAAACCACTTTTCTCAGCAGCTGGAGGAGGTCTTTCTGAAGCTAAATGTGAAAAACCACACTTTCATCCAGTGTAAACATGACCATGGTGGGCTATGATGCCCCTAAGGTACCATGCTACCTGCACGGTGGTTAGGAACAAAATTCTTATCTTTACTCAGCCTACCAGTTACTGAAATATGATGCTCAATGCAAAAGAGTTGCAATGTTCAGCATTATAACTGCCAATAGTACGCTAAAAAGTGTTGTGGACCACTTTAAGCTTCTCAAATTTCAAACACTCTTCTTTCCAGGTTGTGTGAGTGTGAAATAGCAAGCCAATTCTGTGACTCACCCCCACCAGTCACCTTTCTACTGTAACTCTTCCAGCAAGAACCAGAATAGACAGGGGAATGTAGCCATGGATATTGTCACCAGGATGCACCCGTAAAGTATTCCCAAATGCACCGAGATGCAAAACAACAGTGAAGATCCGAATCCACATTTTGTTCTTGAGAATAAAATTGTTACTATTTTTGTAGACTTTGCAAATCCAACCCAAAACCACAACCAGAGTAATTAAAAATAATTGCAGGAGCAGAACATTCTAAAATGCCTTGGTAAAAAACATTCCTTCCAAGCCAACAGTAATAATAATGAGGTCAAGGGCAATAGCCAAGGTAGTCTGACAAAAGTCACACAATAGCTGTGCTTAGGAGCACTGGGAAAAGGACTGCTGAAATAAGTGGAGAAGAAAAATCATGGTTAAATGAGTAATCCAATTCAAAAGAACTCTCTTTTAGCAAGTCCTCTCTGTGGCAGTATTATCCCACATGGTGAGTCACTCACACACTGGCATGCCACTGCACATTCAGTCAGCTCTACAAAAGAAAAAGCAAGACAGTGGAAGGGGAGAATGGCAGAGAAAAGAAAAAAGAGAGAGAAAACAGGGGGCATGAATGCAGGGTAAAACAAACAGATGGGCAGAAATGTAGACGCTAAGAGTTGCAAATGCAGGAAAACAGTCAGGCTCTTTAACATTTTCCACACACACACACACACACACACACAATAACAATGACATAACCGATTATTACAGGACGTCCTGTGTCATTAGAGTTTATGTTATAAATTAAAGATTTAATTGATGTAATTCAGCCTACTGCATGCACAATGTGGTCATCAGTGTGTGCGCATGTGCATATTTCTTTGTGTCATTGTGCACTGTGGCGTGCTCCAGTAATGACCATAAGGAAATAATGAAAAGCAAATTAAGAGATTAGCAAAGCTACATGATACAAGTGCATGTGTGGGAGTGTGAGAGTTATGGACTATATAGTGTGTGTGCGTGTGTATGTGTGCACTAAACCAACAATATAGCGAGGTCAGACCAAGATGGTGGGGGTGTATTACAATGGATCTGGTGTTTATTCAAGTCACTATGGCAACCACTGCACACCCTGTCCCTCTGACCTTTCCAGGCGATAACACTGCTGACGGACGTGTGTGTGAGTGTTTGTGTTGTATTTCCATATATGAAGCTCCTCGTTCCAGGCCCTGTGTGTTTGTGTGCATTTCCCCATATGTAGAGAAATATTTTGAGATATTGATTCAGAGGTACAAATATAATAAAATGAATGAACTATTTGCCCATTTTATTTATTTTTTCTTATTTTAGCAACTGCTGTGATAGAAACAATAAAATCAATCATTCAAAAACCAAGGTAAAAGTTATAACTTTGAAAAAAAAAAAAAAAAAAAATTAAGAACTTAATGGATTTGAGCATGTTTGCGTTTTCTCCCTATTTTTTCTAATATTTAAAGCATCCTGTATGAGAAAAAACATTCTGGTGGAAAGTGTGTTTAATGTGATGAGCCTTAATTATATACCATAGATGGTGGAAGGTGAAAATTACTCACACCAGTTTCTGTCTTTCTTTCTGCCTCTACTACGTTTCTCTATCTTTCAATCTCTTTCACATCCTGTTTCCCTGATGATACCGAACGCCAATATCCGTTTTGAAAGACCTGAGTGTGCTATTTGATTTCTCTTCACCTCTTTCCCCTCTTTGTGACCCACTGAGATATTTTACTCTGCAGCATTAAGCCTAAGGGCCTGCTCTCGACGACACTCGTCCAATGAGAAAGGTGTTTACAGATGAGAAGTGAAGCAAAGATGGGCCGATGATTTAATTTCACCCATTTGTCCGGGAGAATTCCCCTTATCAAAATCTATTTCGTGTATCAAATATTTACTAATGTCAACTATTTCTATATTCTCTTTTTCTTTCCCAGCTTAACTACTTGTTCCCCAGTGGAAGCATTACACATGGAGGTTTAGTCCGATGTGTCCACGTAGAGCCTGTTCACCCCGCAGGATAATCTGATGGACTGTTGAGCTGAAGGGAAAAACTTTGGCCAGACACTATCTGGCACTCTAATGACCAATTCAATCCCCACTACATTTTTCCCCTTGCATTTGGTTGGTCCAGGCTGGCCAGGCACATCACATTTACCGAGGCTGATCCAAGAAAACCACGGAAGACCGATAACAGAGACATGCAACAACAAAGGAGCATCCAGTAGGCAAAGAAAGGTTCAGGCAGGCTCTGAAAGGAAAAGCGTCTAATGTGGACAGGTCTTGAGTGCACACGAGATAAGGAAGCAGTTGAAGTGGAAGAATGACGCTGTTTCCGAGGAGGATTAGAAAGATGATAAGCATAGGAAATCTGTAACCAAGGAAGCTAAAACAGCGCTGTAAACATCTGGTTCGCCAGGGAGGAGATACAGACACAGCTTATACACAGTTGCAGAGCTTTGATTTGGAAAAGATTTTGTATAATAATTTGGCCAACAGGTGACAAATTGAAGGCTTTAAATTCTGTTAAATACACCGGCTTCTCCCATGCTAATGTGTAGCCTAAACAATACACATTTTGAAGGATTTGGTAAATCAAATATAATGTTCATCTTGAGTTATGCAATTATGTAATATTGTTAATCTGTTTTTTGTGAACTCTTACAATAATAATAATATATAATAATAATAATAATA
>NC_045748.1:4301074-4302632 GCF_008692095.1 Etheostoma spectabile | reverse complement strand
TAATAATAATAATAATATGGTCATTTTGTTAACATGCTTTCCAAATGTAAGATTCTGAGCAAGTTGTAACCAAAAACTTTATTCAGGTCATTTAAGTTACTGCAAGACAAAAAAGCAGACGAGACGCATAATGGAACATCTTGACACTGCCACAAGCAGTATGAAATTGTAATTTCCCCATTGGGGATCGATAAACAGATTAAAATTAAATTAAATCAAGCACTGCTAGGATGAATACGTGAAGTTGGACTTTTGCAACGGCTGCGACCATGGTAAATGGAAGATAGACAGGACTATTTAAACACCTAAGCCATGGTTAACACTGAAAACAGAGAAACAGACAGAATCCGAACCCTGCCAGCCCAATCTAGCAGTGGAGCTGCTGGTCCACTGCTAGGCTTTCATCCAACTTTTGCCCAAGCCTAAACACACAAGGAGTAATGGCTGCCATGTGTGTACAGAGATAGCACCCAGCCAACCCACAATCCAAGGCCTGGGTGTGCGTTTTAGCATGTGTGCGTGTGTGAGACAGAGAGTGAGAATATTATTTAAGTAATTATATGTTAAGCAATCAGAAAATGCAAAACAGCTTTTTGTGTTATTACTGAGAGCAGAATTTTCCGTCAACTTGTTAGTCCTTTCAAAAAAGTTGAAATTAATTCTGTGCGTGCGCGTGCTTCGTAAAAGAATAACAAACCTGTACTGTGATGTGCTGTGTGTAAGTGTGTGTGTGCAGCCTTAGTTCTACAATGCAGGAATTTCCTCCAGCTCCGCCGCCAGCGCAGAATGGCTACCATATGCCAGCTATTCACACACATGCAAACACACACATACACACAGTTGAATGAAGACCACAATCGGGCTGGCATTCAAGTTTGTAATACTGAAGCCAACCTCACATATAAACAAACACGCCGAAATGCATAATGGCTTGTAGGCTGAACTGAAAACACACACATTTGCGCTGGCATTCACAAACATCAGCGTTGGTCTGTAAGTTTTAGCCACATGGATGTGTATATTTCTGTTTTTTGATCGTACAAGTGCATGTGCATACATTGGAGAACATGTAAAGGCCACAAACCCATGATACACTACGCAAAGCGTGCACGCAAATAGAGTACACAGTTGTCCACGTACACTCCAGTCATGTGAATTTCTTTACTTTATTTTGTCCTGTTTTGACAGTTCTGTTATGCAATAGAGCTTTTTTAAGTTTGGTGACAGATCAACAACTTTCCCTAAAAGGCACATGCATCACCCATGTAGTAGTTAACAGGAATCTGCCAACAACATTTTTTGTCTTTTGTGATTCCTTTCACTAATCTTTTGTTTGTTTGTTTTCAGCACATTTTTGAAGAAAGTGTTTGAGTAGGGTCTAAGGTGCCTCAAGGGGCGGTAACCCACGAACACCATGGTGGACACGTGGTCAGAGAAGCCGTCCGAGTCTTTCTGAGGCAGTTGCAGGTTACCGAAGGGCCCAAAGGGCTGAAGTCTCCACTGTGAAAGAGGCAAAGAAGCGGGTGTGGGGAAAGTTCGGAGAAGACATGGAGAAGGA
>NC_045748.1:4300667-4301064 GCF_008692095.1 Etheostoma spectabile | reverse complement strand
GCACCAAGGTGTTTCTGGAAAACCGAAGCGGGGAACCATCCAAGCTGTGCACAGTAAGGATGGGATGCTGTTGATCTCAACTGAGGAGGTAATAGGGCGGTGGAAGGAGCACTTTGAGGAACTCCTAAATCTAACTATTACACCCTCAATGTAAGAGGCTGAGCTGGAGGCTGATGGGGGATTGTCGTCAATTACCCTGGTGGAAGTTGCTGAGGTAGATAAACAACTCCACAGTGGCAACGTCCCAGGGATTGATGAGATCCGTCCAGAAATGGTGAAATGCCTCTTCAAGATTGCGTGGAAGTCTGGGACGGTGCCTTAAGGAGTGGCAGACCAGGGTGGTGGTTCCCCTCTTTAAAAAGGGGGACCAGGGGTATCACACTTCTCAGCCTCCCTG
>NC_045748.1:4300506-4300657 GCF_008692095.1 Etheostoma spectabile | reverse complement strand
TCTACTCCAAGGTGCTGGAGAGGACGGTTCGGCCAATAGTCGAACCTCGGGTTGAAGAGGAACAATGGGGATTTCGTCCTGATCGTGAAACAAGGGATCAGATCTTTACTCTTGCAAAGATCCTGGAGGGAGCCTGGGAGTATGCCCAACC
>NC_045748.1:4300371-4300496 GCF_008692095.1 Etheostoma spectabile | reverse complement strand
TGTTTTGTGGATCTGGAGAAGGCGTATGACCGGGTCCCCTGGGAGATACTGTGGGAGATGCTGCAGGTGTATGGGGTGAGGGGGTCCCTTCTCAAGGCCATCCAATCTCTGTATGACCAAAGCAA
>NC_045748.1:4297622-4300361 GCF_008692095.1 Etheostoma spectabile | reverse complement strand
GTCCGGGTTCTCGGCAGTAAGTCGGACTCGTTCCAGGTGATGGTTGGCCTCCGTTAGTGCTGCGCTTTGTCACCAATCCTGTTTGTAATATGTTGGACAGGATATGGAGGCGTAGTCGGGGGGTGGAGGGGTTGCTGCTCTTTGTAGATGATGAGGTCCTGATGGCATCATTGGCCTGAGACCTTCAGCACTCACTGGATTGTTTCGCAGCAGAGTGTGAAGCAGCCAGGAAGCGGTATCTAGCAAGTTTTAATATAATAGTTGGTCACAAGGATGATTAAAAAAATGGTATGGACTCTGAGGAGAAACTAGCAATCACCATAAAAAAGCCATTTTGTAAGCACTCTGACTCCAGTGTGTTGTGGGTATAAAGCTTAAAATCAGAATAAATTTCATTGATATTTCACACATTGAACAACGTAATTATGACTTACTCAATACTGACTGTGTCTGGTGTGATTGGTGTGATTGTATTCACGTTGCACAATTTATGACATGGCGAGATGTAATCTGGGTAAGTAGCTGAACTTTTGAAAGGTGGAGATTAAAACCGATTAGAAGTCGGGTTTTTTGCAGAGTCAGAGCCAGGCAACCATAAACTGTGAGGGAGAACGCGTGCTGGACCACCACCCCGACCCAGTCTCCTAACAGCACAGTGGCCGGAAAAACAAGCCAAAATATGTCAGTCAATGGCAGAAATAAATCATTCACTTGTGGCCATTAATGACACTTTAAAAGAGAAACGAAACCTGAAAAATAAAAAAATAAAATGTTGGGCGTTGTCATGTTTCCTGTATTGAATATCATTGCCTAACATAACACTAGACCTTCTAAAAGCAAGGAATACCATCCAAAAAGTGATCAAATGATAACTTCTCCTTCTAAACTAAACTGATTATATGCTGAGTCCACACTGACTCCAAAACCTGCATACACAAGTTTAAATTTGACGTAAGAGTTTGTCGTAGCGTCCGCTCACGTCCATGTTGATAAATGCCGAGCTTTGCGCGGCAATGAACGTACGCCGGTTTTATGCTCGTTTTGTCGTGTGTTCGTTTCGATAATGAGGGCCTCATAGTGAGAACAGTTCACGTGATGTGACGTGTTTTTCATACAAAGTAGTGGAGGATCACAAATCGGTATTTTCAAAAATTACAGAATAAGATTTCATCTCCATAAATGACGCCATTTCTGTGATCTAAAGAGAAGATTTCAATTTTTTCCAGTGACATGTCCAACTTTTCTTTTGCTTGGTAAACAGCTTCATAAAGTCTATATTTTAAATCACTTGAGCTGAAACATTTTGTTCCAGCTAAGTGTCACTCATGCACTCCTGCAAGAGAGCCCAAACACCGCAAACAGAGTGGCCAAACAGATGTTCTCCCGGACAACTTCTTGGCTGCCACACTGAGCCATAGCAAACCTTTCTCAAAGGGCGTAGCTGTACACTGTATTCATGGTTCAATAGATATCACAGTTCAAGGGTCAATCTTTAGAAACCAGAAACTTTGTGAACGCTCTGGGATGAATAACACTAAACACGCAAATGCAACATTGTGTTAAGTCAAGATTAGAAAATAATGTGTTTGATTTTTTATTATTCTTTGAATAAAATTCTTTATCCCATGCTGCAGTTAATTAGGAATACGATCGTTAACGTTCTGGTGACATTTGTTTACAGGCTGTGGTTTGCCTGTAAAGTAAATCTAAATAAACCAAGTACAACAAGGTGACAAAGGAAACCTTTCCACAAAGAAAATCAAGTGGAACATGTGATCTGACCTCTTAACATGTTTCAGGCTATGTTTAACTATGCCTAACTGTTTGGACTAGGTTCAACTGGAGTCAGCTGGCAGTACCAGAATATCACCGTAAACCGCAGCACTTTTTTATAACTGTGGTTTGGAAAATTCCATAGCAATAGCATCCTAGTTAAGACTCCCAGTCATCTGTATACTAACCTTAACATCTGTCAATGGACTTACCACTGTGCTCTGACTAATCACGCAGCTTAAGAGTGGTGTGATCACATGTAATAAGTGCTCTTTTATCATGAGTCTACTTGATGCTGTTTGGTTCAGTATCTGAAATGTAGCTGGGCACTGAACATCGATATTTTTATGACACCAAAGGGAATACTCCGATCCTATGATCGGAAAATGATTTATCTTTTGGTACCAAATTTCAGTACCTGAGAGTGCGTAATCACCGGCTCTGCAGTTTGGATGGAGCCCCAGTGAGTCACGGCAATGCCGATAAAGTGGTTTCAAGTGTGGTTACAGTTCTTCAAAACATCACGCAGAGAGCGGTATGATATTAACGGCGAGGCGAAAGTGGTCGCAGTGCTGTTGATGTTACACTTCCTCTGAGACAAGCAGGCACAACAGTGGTTTGTAGCCCTGGTGATTGACTGACAGGCTGAGGTTGTAAGGCAAGGCACCTTTATTTCTACAGAACCTTTCAGGAACAAGGCAATTCGATTACATTCCTTTGCACTTAAGTTAGTTCTCCATTACGGTAATTCAATGTTGACAACAGGGCAGTCACCGAGTTAATTGTTTGTCATTATGCAGTTTGCACTAAAAAGTCTTTGTTTACATTACTTTGCATTTTGGTTAGTTCAATATTAGCATGTAAACGATGTAATTTGTGTTTTATTTATTTATTATTCATATGTTCATGTTGTGTCAAAAAGGTTTCTCTTCTTTTGTTAATTTTGGCCCAGTTGGGATTGATACC
>NC_045748.1:4293616-4297612 GCF_008692095.1 Etheostoma spectabile | reverse complement strand
GTATCTGACTGGCGCACCCCTATCCATGAGCACAACCAGTCTTAGTGAGCAGTGTTACCAACATTTTTTAATTTTGATAACTGTTCTGATTCACAATTAAGGTAGAAAATAGAAGTTTAGCGTTTAATGTATTTGTGTTGAACCGGCATCGTAACCGGCATCGTAACTGAGGTATCGAAATTGACACCAGATTGAAAGATTTTGAACGATGCCCAGCCCTAAATGTAGCAGAACGGTTTGAATCAATAACTCTGGTAGCCAGAGGAAGATGATGACCCAACAAACATCTGTTCTGCATGAGCCAATGACTGTCTCTAAACATACGCCCACCTACCCACCCACATCTGCTCTCTGTTATCCAACAAGGCCTTACACATAGACAGACACAGCCACGGGCGCATACACAAATCTTTGCTATGTGATCAATGGCTAGCCCTGCACAGCCAAGCCATCATCAGAAACAGACACAACAAAAATCCAACATTGACACAGAAAGGCAGAGACCAAAGTTAAGAGAGAAAGGACGTGGAAAAGATGGTTTTTGTGACACTAAAATTAAAATGTTGATATTTTGGTTAGTAATGTGGAACTGATTGTAAAACAGCTGCCTGTGCTTTTTTGTGCTAACCAAACAGATTTTAACCGCAGTAGATAGATCAGCCATGTGTCAGAAGATGGCTTGTCATCAGAGCACGGAAAAAAGAAAGTATATCAAATGCATGAACACATGAACACACACAAGAACACACACACACACACACCTGATGATAGCTGTACTAAGCTTAGTCAAAGTCAATAAGGTTGCCCGGCCAAAGCACTCAATTCTGCTCGGCCACACTCCTCTGAAGATCTGTGTGTGTGTGTGTGTGTTGTAAATGCGCGTCCATGTATATTTGACTGGCGCCACGCTACTGCTGGGAGCAATTATAAAGACATGAAGCAGATGAAGATTGCTGTTTTATGCAACGTTGAGAAACACATGCACTTGCATGAATATACACAAAAATATGACACACTGAGTTGTCTTTAGGAGTATTATCATTTGCTCACACTGACACTATGTCATTACAATAAGACAAATTAATTCAAACACAAAGCATCCTGAGGGTTTAGATAGGGCCAGTCGTGCGCCAACAAACTATCCAGTAAAGAAAAAAAAACTGAACTCATTAAAAACACATTTACTCTTTAAACCCTGATGCTAACCAGAACACATAGACATCACACAAATAAATATCCATACACACGCTGTTACTTATGTTGCCTCCTAATCCTCATTTTTAAAATGTTTCTTCAGTATCACACATACTTCCTGTTTACATTATCCAAACAATAGTGGCAAAAACCCTGATCATACTCATTCGAAAAACACATGAGAATTATTTTTTTTACTATCAACACTAGAAACACAGCAACAGCAATATTATCAAGGTGACAATATATCGCTCTCTCTTCAAATTAATATCATGTTGTAACACAGGCTAAACTTCCACATCGTAGCAAAACCCTTATTGAAGATAGCGAGGCAGTAAAACCCGTGACAGTTTAGCAAGCTGCAGAATAGTTCTAAGTTACGTTCTGGGCTACCCACATCACTTCAACAAAAAAGAAAAAAAGACAAAGAAAAAAGGCCGCTGCAACATTCTGTCCCTTTCTCGTGTCTGAGCGCAGTGCGCCTGCGTGACGACTTCAGGTGCCTCGGACGAACCTGGGAATAATTAAACACACTGCGATAATAAGGATATTTTAAATGAAAAGGGTAATCGTTGACGTCAACATTTCTACCGTGATTTACCGTTACACTGGTAATCGTTACATCTCTAAGCCTGACTAATTCGGAATATGACAATAATAGTGGCTGACATGTCACGCTAAGATACCTGTTAACATAAAGAGTGAAAATCTAAAATAACGTTCATGGAGTTGGGGAAAGATAGAAAAAAAAAATAACCTTATAGTGTGGTAGTACAAAACCAAAGACTTTTTCTTCATATTAGACAGAAGTGTGTTTATGTACGTTTGGCTATCACAAACAGATGACCTTTAACACAGCCGGCAACGAGCTTTCACCACGTGTTCAGCAGGAAGGAAACACCCAATACACTAATATTACACAAACATGGTAGGACACACACACACACACACACACACACACACACACACACACACACACACACACACACACCACACACACCACCACACACACACACACACACACACACACACACACACACACACACACACACGACCCCTGTTCGCTAGAGCTATGAGTCACTCTGCTGGGAACTCCATGCTTTCCCCATTACTACCGACTGGCTGGCTGACTGTCCGATCATGCTGAGAGAGAGGTAGAGAGTTCAGTTTGTGACAGGTAACAGAATGGAGATGACAGAAAGGGGTACAGGGGAAAAATAGGGGTGTAGACATACTAGACATAATAAAAAAGAAAGATGGACAGGCAGACAGGGTGAAAACAAATGTGTTTGATGTATCTCAATGGTAGTTCAACTATACACAAGGGCACAGTTAAACTGTTTAACTTCCAGTCACAGCACACTCCAAACCACCGGAATAAACAGTCCTATGAGAGAATAAAAAAAAAAAATGAGAGTCATGCTTTCTCAATTACTACTGTCTGACTGTCTGTTCAAGAATGCTCCTGGAAACGAGACCAACAAAGAAGAAGGAAAGACCCAGATACGGAATAATCCTAGTGTTATACACATTTAAATAAGTTAATGTCTTAACAAGGACATTGACCGAATGCATACACTAATTAATTAATTAATTAATTAATTAATAGATTTGTTGTTTGGTCTATAAGGCGTACAAGATGACGTCAAATGTCTTGTTTTGTCCAAAACTCAAAGATATTCATCTTACTGTCACAGAGGAGAGAAGAAACTAGAAAATATTCACATTTAAAAAGCTGGAATCAAAGATGTTTTTTACTTTTGTCTTAAAAAATGACTCAAACCGACTTATCAATTATCAAAATAGTTGGCAATTAATTTAAAAGTTGATAACTAATGGATTCATCTTTGCAGCTATAGCATATACAGTTCATAAAACCATTTACATTACTGTAGAAGGCTTCAAAGTTTAAAATTATTAATTTTGCCCAAATACAATCAGCAGTACAAGACTATTACCTGAATATAACTATCATTTGCAAAATTGGGATTAAATCAAGAGCCATCTGGTCAAAGTATAAATAAAGAAGATTATGAATCTGACCGGTTTATGACAGTTCTCTGTAATCGAGCTACAGGCACATGTTGGTCTGTACAAAGAAGGTCCTGATGTTCGATACGCAGCCCCATAGCCACCAAAGATTCACTACGATCAGGGAAAAACACCAGGACAATGAGCTTTCACACTAGCAATAGAGACAAAAAAAATAAATGAAAGGGAACAAGCAAAAGAATATTTGTGCTGTTATGTTTATTGTTAGGGTATGTCACATATGGTCCCGTTTCAATTGTGTAAATGTAGAAATAAGTTGTAAGCATGATGAACTTGCATCATGTGACCACAGGGGGGGATTTGCTCCAAACCAACATTGATCATTTGGGATTTAATTCATTGCAGATTGAGCAACGGAATTGAAAGTGAGAGAGAGAGACTTTAAGACACTCTAAAACTGCTGTATCTCCTACTCTGAAAGACTGGACTAACGCATTGGTGGAGACAGCATCTTATGAGTCTATTCTTCACAAACTGTCGAGGAGGACGGGATAACCTCTTGGGATCTATTCTGGACCTACACAAGGGTGAAGGAAAACTCAACCGAAGAAAGCAGTGACTACTTACAGCATAGCTTCTTTGTCTTTCTGTAGACTTTTATTTCTTACTTTATTTTTCAAGTTGTATTTGTCCTTTGTGACATGTTGTATGTTTATGCCAAGATTCTCACATGTATAACCAACCCTGTACTTGTTTCAAAGCAAATCAAAATGTATTTATTTAGCACTTTACAGCAACCAGCAGGTATCC
>NC_045748.1:4293351-4293606 GCF_008692095.1 Etheostoma spectabile | reverse complement strand
ACATCAGAAACCAAGAGTAAAAACACATTCAGTTTCATACAACAGAAAGAATGGACATAGAAAACAGTGAAATCAGAAAAGGTTACAAAGAAACAGGAGAATGAAATTGTCACATCACTGCTGCGTATTAAAAGCCAGACTAAACAAATGTGTTTTGAGTTTAGACCTAAAAAGAGCTACATCTGTAATAGTGCAAATATCAGCGGGTAACTTGTTCCAGATTCTCTAGGCAGCAACTGCAAAAGCCTGATCACC
>NC_045748.1:4290821-4293341 GCF_008692095.1 Etheostoma spectabile | reverse complement strand
TACCTGGACCTTGGGACTTCTAAAACCCGCTGATTTAGACAACACAACGACCGGTTGTGCTCCCGCAAAGTTAAAATTTCAGACAAATACTTTGTGGCCAGACAATTTAAAGCCTTGAAAACAAACAATAAAATCTTAAAACACACAGGGAGGCAACGTAGAGTACGGGAGTGATAAATGCACGTCTAGATGTACTTTTGCACAAGTTGAAGACGTGAGATGGGTGTCTGACTCAGACCAACATAGAGAGCATTCCAATAGTCCAGCCTTGAACTAATAAAAGCATGAATAGCATGTTTGAAATACATGGACCAGACGTATACTCAGTTATTAAGAATTCAATACAAATTTAAATGAGAAAAAAAAAGAAATTGAGAGAGAGAGAGAGAGAGAGAGAGAGAGGGGGGGGGGCGTTAAATCCATTAACGAGGAAAAAATCTTTGGACACAAAGATCACAAAGCAACTCAGATGTAGACCTGGTCCCTTGAAAAAAAAAAGTATTTTACAAACTATAGCGTACCAAACATCAACTGTAAACCACCATGCAAAAACAGTTTTGGTGGCTTAGTTTTTGTGCCACGCTAAAGCAAACTCTCTATGCATGGATCAAGCAAAAAGATCCCGCTGAAGAGCAAACAGCCCCCATACACTGTACGCCAGGATGAGGCAAAACACACGCATGGAGTTGAGCTGCACGGTCGGATCTACAGTGGGACTATTCAGACAAAACCAGACGGCAAACACATTTCATATTTGAACGAGTACAGCAGGCTAAGGAGGTTAGACTTTCATCAACAGAAAGACAGAAGAAAATCATCCACGGCCTAATTACTGTCGAAATGATTTGCTGGAAGCAGGATGCAACACACAAACTATAACAACGTTTCTTTCAGAATAAATGAGTGACACGGAAAGAGAAGGCCCTCATCAGACTGTTGGGCTCTGCTGCACAGACCTGGCGCACAATCAGCCGACTACACAACCTGTTTGCTTGAGATAGAAAGGCAGATAGGGGGCTGATTTACAGTGCACCGCCATGATTTGGTTTCAAAATTTGTTGATTTTAAGACACTGTGTTTGTGTGTGTGTGTGTGTGTGTGTGTGTGTGTGTGTGTGTGTGTGTGTGTGTGATCCAGGAGACAGATTAAAAAGCTTGTTAGAGATCAAAGGCAGTATGATAGGGAGGGAGCTTTTCAGAGTTCAAATCTGTCAAACTAGAAAAAAGCTCTATGTGATGATGACTAGTTCACGCATCCGTTTTAACCCCGTGACTGATAACTTATCAAGAACAATGTGGTAATAGAACATACTACACTGTATGCTATGCTTGTAATGTTACAAGTTCAGTGAGCTGATGTGTAGCTTTTCATCTTAATAGTACATGAACTAAAAGGGATTTGCATGGGCGATAGCCAGGGCATGAAATTAATACCCGCCCACCCGCCAAATGCGGGTGAATTTTGCAATTGGTGGGTAACACTGTCAATCTACCTGCCACGTGGCCAATAAGAATTGAGTGATTCAGACGCGTAACTATCGGTAAGCAGGGTACGCAGTTGCTTACTAGCCCAGACCAATCAGGGGCCAGCATCACTGGAAGACATTGATTGACAGTAGGGGCCCCCTGTTGCATTTTCATTACTCGTAACAATCCAACAGTCCCACGTACAGCCACTGACCAATCAGGAGTGAGAACAGGTCAAATTCATTTTCTTGTTTCTGATATGAAGACAAGACATGTGTGAACATCTCACCAACAAAACGTACAGCAAAAGACGTTAAAATGTCTACATGTTGGCAGAACATCAATGTACGCTGTAACGATTTTTCCTCTATAAAGTTGTTTAAACTTGTTGCTGTTTCAATCCTGTCGGCTCGCTGCAACGGACCACACACACACACAACACACACACACACACACACACCACACACAACACACACACACACACACACACACCACACACACACACACACACACACACACACACACCACACACACACACACACCACCCACACACACACACACACACACACACCACACACACACACACACACACACCCACACACACGGAGGGAAAACCGCAGATGAAATGTACAGGACAACCTAAATTAAAACAACTACATTTTTGAAGGTGCAATGATAGTTAAATTCTAATAAGTACTTTATCAAACTGTATGATCGTGTGTACCAGCCCGGGCCCCCCACTACAGCATGTGATGACGTCGCAATGTCCACGAGTCGGCTCACAAAGACACAGCAATTCCTGTTTTTAACCTTTATGAGGCAAAAAAGTGGCCGGTAAAAAGTGACTGTGGCAGGTGGTCAAAAAAAGATAACTTCATGCCCTGGCAATAACATCAACTCAATATTAATAAGGCAATAGGTGTTGAAGTCCAATATTAGGGCTGCACAATTAATTAAATTTTAATCGCGATCACGATTTTGACTTCCCACGATCAAATTTGCGTGATCGAGCGATTTTTAAGATTTTAAAGCGTCATTTCATAGAACGCTCCGG
>NC_045748.1:4290744-4290811 GCF_008692095.1 Etheostoma spectabile | reverse complement strand
TTTTTGCATAGCCCTGTCTGCTCATGTCCCAGTCTGTTGTTCCCTGCACCGCGCAGCTTAGTTTCTA
>NC_045748.1:4290573-4290734 GCF_008692095.1 Etheostoma spectabile | reverse complement strand
AGTCACAGAGGACAGAGTAACGGGAGGAAAGCTCAACAGATAGCAGTTGGTTATACGTCGGTCTTAAGGTTTACCAGTTTACCGTAAACGCAACATTTTGTCCTGTCTGTTGTTTTTCAGACAACAGCAGTGACCAGTGCTAGTCGGTGCTAGTAGTGTCT